>NC_071280.1:14201308-14502308 GCF_023375685.1 Ictalurus furcatus
ACTGTAAGTGAGCGGCGTAAGCGCTTTTTTACGGCTTATGAGTTGCAAAATCTGCTGAGAGCAAAATGTCTTTTATGGACATCCAAGACCTTTATTATAGCGGATGCATCTTTAATGGCTTCAACAGCTTGTGCAGAATAGAAGATTATATTGTGAAGAACACACACTGGGCAGATAAAGTTACGATGATGCAAAAATGCAAGGAGATTTTAGTGTCAGTCAAAAACTCTCTTTACAGGGGCAATACGTAAACATTATTGATGGCATGTACTCCAGAGGCTGTCTGGGGCGGGGCTTTAATCTTTCACATCAATGTTGCATAAGATAGAGGAGGAATTAATCGCAGTTTTCAGCTCACATCGTCAGATCTGTGATCCAATTCGAAATCTGCGAGGAGGCGAGTTATTCGGCTAGTGCTAAGATAGCATGACGGCTAGCTACGATGAAATGCTAGAGAAGCGATAGAAAAAAAAGAACAACTCTGATCATTGACTGCAATCGACTATATGCTGCAGTTTTTTTTTTTGTTTTTTAATCAAGGCTACATTTTGAACTTCTTTCTTTGTAAAAAAATAAATAAATAAATAAAATGATTTCATTGTGTTGTGTGTTATGAGTGTGACTGACATTAGCTTGTGCTTGTATTGTCTAGCAGGACTCCAATTATCCAGGAAGTTAGCTAGCCAATTCTAGGTTAGCTTGCTTCAGTTATATAAGTAAAGTGACTCAATCATATGGAAAATAAACAAATGTGCTGAAAAGAAAATTTCAAAACGGAAATGCATTAGGTTAAGGAATATCAGGTGTTTGCTGGAGAAAATGCATTAGCTATGTTGCTATTACATTAGTAGACTGGCTAGCTGGCTTAGTAGCTGCGTCCTATTGATTCTTTCCTGAGTCGCCCATCGTTTACAGTAACCATCCGCTTGAAATTTCCTTCTGGCACTTATCTAGGTATTATATGTGTATCTATATACAGGATTTCACAGAGGTTTTTTTGTGATTCTTGTGGCCAGAAATGTTTGGTTTTGTTGTGGCTTTTTCAAAACTTTGCGATGCAGTTTTCTGTGGTTTTTTTGAGTGTGGGCTTCTACTTGAATTTGGCGAAATTGCAAAATTGTTTTGCACTGTCTTTCGCGGTGATGTTTGTTGGGAATTGAGACCTTTTAGCTGTTCTTGTGAATTCGCTGTACGCGCGTCGTGATGAACATTGCTGTGTTTTCTTGATTTTTGCGCTAATTTCTACGATTGCAAAATCCTGGAGGAACTGATATACAAAAAAATAAAGAGCTAAAACAAAACATCCTCGTTAAAGCCTGATCTGAGGTCAGTTGCGTGGTTCGTGTTATGGCAGACGAGGGTATGGGTTCAGCAGGTGAATCTGATCCTGGATCAGTGTGAAAGATTGAGAATATACGAGTGATAAATGACTGGAGATGGACTGAGTCAGCACAAAGGGCATTTAGATAATGCAGGCAGATAGAGGTATAAAGATGGTGCAGCAGATGAAGTGATGAGGATGTGCCTTTCCGACACAGACGTTGAGGTAATTGCCTGGATTTAATGCATAATAGTTAAGACTGCGGCGAGGACAGCATCACATTAGGCAGCAATATCACTGGGTCACTGCTAGTGTGAATGAGAGTATGTGTGTGTGTGTGTGCGTCTGTGAGAGTGAGAGAGAGAGAGAAAGAGAGGGAGAGAGTGCATGAGAGAGAGTGTTAACAAGGGTCAGTGAGTGAATAAGTAACTGTGAGAAAGAAATCGAACAAATGTATATATATATATGTGTGTGTGTGTGTGTGTGTGTGTGTGTGTGTGTGTGTTTATTAGCCCACCGAACATCACTGCAGCATTTTCCTGTAAGTACTTTTCCTTTTATGGTCTATTTCGGGAATGCTTCAGATGACATGATGTTAGAGGGATCTGCGGCGGCGTGTCATCTTGAGTCAATATGAGTCACTTTTGAGTCTCCATCACACATCAGCGTTACCATGACACAGAAGTCTAGGATCAGTTATTCTCTCACTTTCCTTCTGAAGAGCTGGCTAATGTGGGGTTAGAAACAAACAAGGACTTCCCTGTCAAAAGTCCCCTAGAATGTTAGAGAAAAGGGCTCGGAAATGTTCGACGCAGACGCAAAAACTAACTCTTAAATTAACATGCAATATTTCAGTATATCCGGTCCAGCTTTAAGGAAAACGTCGGAATGCGTTTTTAGCCTCTTCGTGTAACATTTCCAAGTCTATCTGACAGATTACCTTTCAATGCGGATTTATTTATTTATTATTCAAATGGGGCCTCTTGTGTGGTGCAACTATCTAAGACTTCGTTACCATCAGCGGGTCCGAGTTGCATTACATATTTTACCGAGTTATACTGTACTTACTATAAAATTCATGGTAGTTACTAAATAATTCATAGATCAATAGCTGAATAATAAAATGCATGTTTTGAGTTTGCATGTTCTCCCCATGCTTCAGGGGGTTTCCTCTGGGTACTCCGGTTTCGTCCCCCCAGTCCAAAGACATGCACTGTAGGCATTTCCAAATTGTCTGGAGTGTGAGGGATAGGGTCAGGGTTAGGACACCCGTCCAGGGTGTCCCCCGAGTTGTGCCCTGAGTTCCCTGGGATAGGCTCCAGGCTCGCCGTGACCCTGTGTAGGATAAGCAGTGGGATAAGAGAAAATGGATGGATAGATGGATGGATGGAGGTTTGGTGTCATGTTAACAACGAAGCAAGATGATTCAAAAGTGAGTCATATTAAATCCTTGTTAATCCACATCTCTCTTGATATACAGTAGACAGCATGATGTGTGGTCTCTTGGTGGGAAGAATGGTCTTCTACATGAATGGTCATGTCAACCAGAACATTGCTATCCAATTAAATATATACATGTTAGGTCTCTTCCTATAATGTTGCCTAAGCAGCAGTTCACAAAGATGTGAGACAATAAGGGAGAAAAAATAGTGATGGGGAAAAAAAAAAAGTGAAGACTGGGTGACTGGGTGCTTTTCTCTCATGCTGTGCACTGTCTTTTTATAAGGTTTGAAAAAATGCCATCGTAAAGGTCAAATTTCACCTCTTGATGAAAAAACAGATGAATTTCTGACACTGTCTCTGTAGCTGTCTTCTCATGTTTTAGCTCTAAGCTGTGATTTTGCCACCTAAGCCACGCAAGACAAAAACGGGAACTACAAGCGTACTGAAACAGCGAGGACAGGATTAAATAATCATGCCAAAAAAAAAAAGAACCTTCTAAAATTTTCCGCCTGGCCGTTTTCAATTTTCTGCTCGTTTGGCCAAGACTCGGCTCACGTTTCCGAACAACTCCTCACCCCATATCCGTCCTAATTAGCCAATCCGGGCCCGGGGAGACGAGCTGATTTGCATAATTTAATCGTAAAGTGGTGATACAAATTTCGAAAAGCTGCAATCGTCAAATGATCTTTTCATCCTCCCAGGGAGAAAAATATTAATACAATTAGGCTGTAATTCAACAAGGAGAGGAAGGGATAAGAGCGGGGGAAAAGAAACACTTCGAGCGTGCCCCTTGTTAATTAATTTTTCTGTGGAGAATCGGGTTCTCCTTTCGCGACGATATTTAGCTGTAACTGGAATGTGCAGGAGCAGAGAGGTGCGATTTCACCCTATCAGGCATTCCAGTCTGTTCTTGATGACTCGTGTCATAGTCACTTAACATCTACCAAAGAGCAGTGAGAGAGAGAGAATGAAGATAACTAGACAGTCTGGGCCAGTCATTAAACCACCCTCCCAAAGGATAGGTGGCTTCTCACGAGCACTGTTCAACCAAAAATGCTTTCTTTAGTATCCGATTAAATAAAAATGACACGCTTCATGCCCCTGTCTCAAACATTCAAATGCTTGCGTGATGACGAGTGAAAATTTTGTCACCTCACCAAAAAAGGAGCGGCACAAAATCACACCAAAAACAAATGACACACTGTGGTGAAATGAGTTACTTGTATCATATGTAGGCAAATGGTTTTTAATCAGCTCGGTTTAATTTTATGGTTCTTGTTCCACTTTGTGAACACCCTCTTGCCGCCAAGTGACAACTTAAATTAATAACAACAGACACTTTAACACATTCAAATATGGTTTTCTCCATATTTAATTTGGATGTTGCTTCCACTACATTGCTACTAAAAAAGTAATGCAGGTTGAATTACACTCATATTCATGTACATATGTATATAAAGTATCAGAGTATATATATATATATATATATATATATATATATATATATATATATATATGTGTGTGTGTGTGTGTGTGTGTGTATATATATATATGTATGTATATATGTATATATATGTATGTATATATGTATATATATATATATGTATATACGTATATATATATATGTGTGTGTGTGTATATATGTATATATATATATATATATATATATATATATATATGTATATACTTATATATATAAAAAATCTGATTTTATTTAAATTTAATAGAACAAGTTTTAATATGAATATTAGTTTTGTCATAAACCTGATGTCAGCCTGACAAAAAAAAAAACTTGAGCACACTTCCATAATTGTCTATATACACCTACATAATATCATTATATATTATTGTCTATATGCACCTACACAATTGTCTATACACACCTACATAATATCTTAATATCATTTTAGGCCTTTTTTTTTTTTTTTTTTTTTTTTAAACGACAACACAAATCTTCATTCTCAGCAACCTGAAAGACAAGCACCTCTAACTCATTTTCACTGACATTTCTTTCTGTGCAACGTTGATGAATAAGGATCGGTGTGTGGATGGATTCTTGTTTAAAGATATACTGTAGGCTACTCATCTTTTTACATGTAATAAGTAGCTTACGATGCAGTATGTAATACTATATTTTAACACACTCTGACGTACGCATAATTGTGGGCTTTTGAAGACTGTAACAGACACACCTCGAAAACTCTCGCGACGTAGGCTGCATATTTTCAGCTCTATTTGTATCATTGTGTGGTATATGATGGCCATGCTAATGTGATTTGTGCAACTACCGACAGCTTATTAACTTTGCCTTTTGTTTTTGAGGACATGTTTTGATGTAGCACTGAACAACAGTGGTGGTTTTATGATATGGTCATTTATGATAAGCAACTGGATCAACACTCCAAACTGATGGCGAACTCACGCAACAATAAAGATAATACAGTTTGCTATTACTTGGGCTATGAATCAGTGGTTTAATGAGATACGTGTTCATAATCCTGGTATGCGACTTCAGATAATGTTCTTTATCACTTTAAAATCCTGCAGTATGACACTTCATGTTGTTTGTTTTATCATTTATCTAACTTCAAATGATAACCAGTAAGAGAATGACTAGGCCTGAACTGACTAGCCTGATTTGTGACAGTTTTTACAGTCAGTACTCGGTAAGGCCAATAATAAAATGCAAAATCAGCTATATTTTACGTTCTTTTATTTATTTATTTATTTTATTTATGCAAACAAAGCTGATTCAAATATATGTGCTTGGACCCTATACTGCAATGTAGCCTCTACGATGTTGTTCACACTTATGTTTCAGTGCTTGGACCCCTAACAGTCGTCACTAGCCCTTTAAATCACATTTATGGCTCTGAGCTGGAACTCTATATTTTGGAAACTGAATCCACACCTCTCTCACTACGCTTGGCAATAGAGCCGTTTGAACCAAATCTGACAAAATTCACAATTTTCATCTTTGTCTAAATCAAGCAAATCTACATATATTGCTGGCACTGTACCAGTAAGTGTCTTGCAAAGAATAATAAAGGCCTGTATTACTTTGCCAACTCACAGTCTTACAAACCACTGACACCCAAAAAAAAAAAAAAAGAAAAAAAAAAAAAAAGGGGTGTAAGAGCTCATAAATCAGCTTTGGTGGTCAACCGTTGAAGTTGTATTCAGACAAAGATCAGCTCATGAAATTTTTCAGATTTGCCCCCCCCCCCCCCCCAAAAAAAAAAGTGAAGACTGCCAGATTTCAGAGGGAAAAATGATTTCAATTCAGAAATCAAGACTAAACAAAACGTGCACGCACGTGCAAGCCTAAACCTCTACCAACCCTGAACCTCTAATCTATCTTTCCCACGGCTGAACTCATTACATTTGTAAGTGAACAAAACAACAGCGTTAATATAGTGTAAACTGGATTACAACTGCATGCTGGGAGATAATTAGTGTCTGTTATTATAATGAAATTATTATCACAGTATTCACTTAGGCTTGGGTATAGGCTATAGGCTTGGGTAGGCTTACAGGTGGAGGCGAAACCTTTAATTAGACATGTTTTGTTGTTTTTCCAGTTTCCAAGAAGAGATAAGAACAGAACATCTCTCACTGTGCAAAGAACAACAGCGCGCGCTGAGTGAAGAGGAGACGAGCAGAATGAAGCCGTGACATGTTATCAATACTGAGGCATTAGAGCTGATTGAGGCGGAAATAGACAAGTCGCCCTTCATCATCTACACACAGAGAGAGAGAGACAGAGACAGAGACAGAGAGAGAGAATAGGGGCTTCCAGCACTATTAACGAATCAACAATGTCTGAAATACTGCTCATGGCTGTTCATCAGTTATAAGTTGTTTTCAATCCAACCTGCACTACACAAATTCCCACCATACGCGCAAATGACAAAAAGCTGCCATGACAAGGACCAGATGGCGAGCAGCGAGCTCAGCAAAGTGGAATCCATTCAAGAGCAGGTCTAAAGCTGGCATGGTGTTATCAATCACACTGATATGACCCATAATAAAAGATCCAAAGATGTGTATAGAAGCGTTATCAACACTGCTTTACCACAAGGCACGAACACACACTGACCTGGACGTTTGTACTATATTTAAAAGTTTATGCAACTGCGTGTAGTAGGGTGATTATACACACCGGTGATGAATCAACTCTTTTGATGTTCTACGATATAGGATTTTACTGTGAAAGTTAATTATTAACTAAGCAAAATGTTTAGAATTGTCTTGTGATAGACTGGCATCCCATCCTGGGTGTATTTCTACCTCACAGCCGGTGTTCCCAGGATACACTCCTTTCCCAGGATACACTCCAACATGAAAACATGATAAAACACTTACTAGAGATGAATGAAAGTTTCTAAATGAACTTAAAAGAACTTTATTTCATTAAAAAAAAAACTTGCGAATTTGGACTAAGCAGGTTGATGGGACTGGATTTAATTCACTGTTGTGCGAATGGAAAAAGGGTTCACTAGGAAATTAGGGTTCATTTAGGACGCAGTGCTGTCTCGAGAATCTTTGTGACCAGATTCCTGAAGGACTTCACAGGTAGGACAATCTGAAGAACACTTAAAATGGACCATCTTCCAAGAAAACTTGCTTTTCTTTCTTTTTTTGTTGTTGTTTGTTTTTAGAGCGCACGAGCTCTATAATCCGGTTCCTACTCTTAATCTGGATTGTAAAACTGTGACTCATGGGAATTGTTACGAGTTTACGAAGCGTGAGACGATGTTGAGCATGAGACAAAGAATGAGACAGATACTCTTTTAAATCCACTTTACAGATAAGGTCATGTAGCCTAAAGTTCTATACGCACGTCCAGGTTAGTAAATATGAGTCATGCAACATTTTTGTAGTTGTTGTTGTTGTTGTAACACATTCAATGCATGCAAACTTAAAGCGCGCGTGCTACCCACCCGGCGTTGGTGCAGTCGTTGTAGAGCACCTCGAAGTCTCTGCGCGAGATAAGCTTGCAGCGGTTCACACCGGGCTGGATGGCGCCGAGCCCGCGCAACACACGCACCTGCTCCACGTTGCACACCACCGGAGTGATCTCCAGCCGCTTGAGCTTGGTGTACACGGTGTGCAAACCGCCGACCAGGTGCTTGAGGAAGAGGTCAAACGCCTGCGGGAGGCAGATGAGCTCTCGGCCATCCACAGTGAACGAGGCGAGGCGCGCGCCGCGCACCTCCACCAATCGACACTCGTTGTTGCGCGGCGTGCTCTCCACCGGAGACGGCGTGGCATACGCGGGCTTGTGCGGCGCGCTACCCACCGGGAGAGCCGGACTCGCAGAAGGCAGCAGGTCCGAGCGGAAGAGGCTCGAAGCTGCCGAAGGAGCGAGCGACGACGGCGATGGTGACAGACTCGACGGGCTCGAGGAGCCGCCACCGGCCGAAGCGGAGATGGAAATCGGAGGCGGCGCGTGATGCGCGAGCGGCGCTGATGGAAGCAAAGGAACCGACGTGGCCATGATCTCTCAGAGTTAACTTTGTTTTATATAGGCTATATATATATATATATATATATATAATGATCACAAAAGTGTTTTATGATTAAAAAGAAAGGGCAAAGCGGATTAAACTAGCCTACTAAACACACTAGAAAGTCCGTTTTGATTGTAAAGTGAAACGCGGCGATGTGAAGTCACGGCATCGATCAAAGCCTGATGATGACAGCGCGAGCGCAGCGCACAGGACTGACAGCAGCGCGCGCCCGGACCGCTCGTCTCTGTCCCGTTGTAGCGCTCGAGAGGAGGAGCCAAGCAGTGTAGGAGAGGCTGTGTCCAAAAGCACACAGCATACTACCTTAACTACCTTACTGTTCATTCTTCTGAACAGCTCGCACGCCCGGCTGAGGGAAAAATACACAGTTAAGAAAGTAAATGAATTAAAGGATGAGTTTGGAGGAACAATAAAACATGCATAGTATCTAACTTACTCCAAATGTGTTTCAGACATCTTTAGTGTCTGATGTTTACTTTTATATTTTTTGGACTGTCACATGAAAAGGAAGGTTTTAGCACCCAAAGTCCATTCTGTAAATCTCTGTTTTTTTTCCTAGCCTATATATAATAGTTCTTTAGTGATGACTCTTAGATTTGGGGATGTGGTTTAAGAGAGTGTGGCTGAATGCAGATTTACACTGTATGTTTTTTTGGGTTTTTTTGGCCAGATTTTGTTTTGACAGACAAAAAAAAAACACCCTCAGATAGTAAAAGAATTCTTTGGTCGTTGGTCTCAGAATGCATAATCTGACAATGCGAAAAGACAAAGACAACCAACGACAAAGTAGTACTGTCAGTGTCGGAAAGTTTTTGATGAAAATTAGAAAGGAGTCTGAAAGCCAGCAATTATGAGGACAGCACTGGAGGATGTAAAAACTCAAGGGACAGCTACAAAATACTCTACTGGAAGGTTTTTTTGTTATTGTTGCAGCCAAAAATGCTTGATTTTGTCACCTTTTTTTTCTCCAAAATTTGCAATGCAATTAGCAGTTTTTTTGTGTGCTTTTTTTTGCGGAAAACTACTTGAAGTCGCGAAATTGCAATCAGAAAAATTGTTTCACACGGTCTTTCGCAGTGATGTTTGTTAGTAAATCAGACTTTTTACCTGTACTCGTGTTCGACGCACGTGAATCGAAGACGGCTTTGGCCGAATGCGTGTTGTGATGACTTTACATGACGTGTCTTGGCCCAAATCTGCAGAAACTCTGTGGTAAATTTGAATAAAAATCCTCAGAATATTACAGCGTTTGCTTGATTTCATGTTCATTCCGCCATCGCAAAATCATGAAATCCCGTAGGGACTGTTTACAGAACCTTTCTCTTTATGCGACCCCATTTTCTGAGCCTGGCTCGCACCGGAGGATGACGTAAGCAGAAAGTATTCATTTTGTGTAATCACAGGTCTACCGTTAGAGGATCTTCAACTTGACAGTCTGTTATAGGACTTGGATTTTAAGATTTTACTGGGATCATTCTGTACAGTTTTTAACCTTAAAACATCAGCTTTAACGTGATTTTTTTTAAAGGAACAAGTAGAACTTTGCCAACTAGGTATGAAGAGACTAAATACAACCTCAATGGAAGCAAATATACTGTATGAAGGACATGTAGCTTAGTTACAGAAGATTTTGAGTGAAATAGATTCATTACTTCTCAGGCCAGGTGATGTTGAAGCTCCAGCTAATAGATACGCCAAAGATCTTTGATGCTACCAGTTTGTTAAAAAGTGTTGCCAGACACATGGATGAAGATGAAGTTTTGGATGAATCATAACTTGGCTGAATCCCAAATCAACATACACAAAGTTTACTACGTAGTTATTATTCCAAACCTTATGCAGTGTGTGTGTGTATGTGGGGCGGGGTAGTAAGGAGCATTTTGGCATTTACTCCCCAAGTTTGGTTGAAGAAATAAGGGCACTCTGGTACTTTGTGTCAGTGAGAGCAGACTGGTTCGCTCTGATTAATTCCCTGTGTGAAAACTTCTGATGAAGAAATACTGAAGGCCATTTAAATTAAAGCTCATTTAAATGTCACTCCTCATAGTCTGGACTTTACTATAATTGGCTATTTAATTAAAACAATTTTCATGGTCATTAATAGGCTAGAGCTCGAGCCTTGTAGTGCAATGACATGTTTTAATTACACGGTATTAGCAAAATGGATATGCTTTAGAAAGCAGGGTGGAAATTTGAATAAGAAATGATTAAGGCAATTATACATCATCCCCTTATGGAGGTATCAAATCTAATTGATGAACTTTATAAAATGGAGAAGGAGAGATTGGAAAGCAAACATGGGTTTAAACAGTATTTTTAATTAAGAGGTGGAGAAAATGCGCGCAAATGTTATTAAGTGCTAATCACGGGACTAATTGCATTTTTTGGTGTTACACTGTGGGTTATGTTAAACTACCAGACACACACACACACACACACACACACACACACCCTGACGCACATGTTGGTTTTACTACATTTGTGTGGTACTTCCATTGTGCTTACACACAACCTCTAACCTTAACCTCAAGGACAATGCATACACACACACACACACACACACACACACACACACACACAGGTGTTTATACTGCCACCTATTGGGAAGCTCATTAATGAAGCCAATGAACAAACAGAAATACTACTGTACATCCATAATAAGAATCATTATTTCACCGCTTATTTGCACTCATCATGGACCACTGAACATTCTACACCGATCTCCAAAGATGTCAATATGCTGCATTCCGGTTTGCATGTTTATAGTTCTAATAACTGATATGATATTTGGATATATTGTATTGTATTTTATTTTATTTTTTTTTATTCAAATGCTATATAAGTAAACTGGCTCAGTAGAGCATCCATTGCTAAGTAGTATATAGAGTGAAGAGTGAAGAGACGAGAACATAGATTAGTAATTAAATACATGTATTTTGTTTGGAGTGATCGTTTTTTTAAAGAATATTTTTGAAGAAACATGATTAAACAATTAGGATAATAAACCTAAAGTGATGAGTCATGGAAAAAAAAGCATAGAGTTAAGACAACAAAGTGAAAATAAAATAATTAAAAAAAATTAAAAAAGACTCTCAGGCTAAGAAAGGAAAGGAAAATAGAAAATTCCAGTAATCCACTACTGAAATGAAACATTTAGAAGTCAAGAACAGAACTTTCAGTTCAGCACCGTGGATGTGTCAGCATTGTCTTCCTTTATTTTCCTATGAATATTACTCAATCTTGAGTAACTTGCCAGACCTGTGCTTTTGATTTAAGTTGAGCCAGCGTTTGCTGTTCAAGTTGGCATGCATATGAGTGACAGTTTGACAAAGTTTCATAAATCTTTCTATGAACACATTCATAAGCAGATAATTATTCATAGGTCACTTAATCGTGATCTGTATTTTTGAAAGAATTTTACCATCACTTCTTCAAATGTCTACATGTAGACACATACACTTACCACCTACTTTATTAAGAACACGAATACACCTACACATTCATGCAGTTCTCCAATCAGTTAATCATGTGGCAGCATCACAACGTGTAAAATCCTGCACATACAGATCAAGAGCTTCAGTTAGGGGGAAATGTGATCTCAGTGATTTTAATCATGGCATGGTTGAGTTTGATGGGCTGGTTTAAGTATTTCAGAAAGTACTGATCTCTTGGGATGATTTCCCAACAGTTTCTAGAGTTTACAACATCCAGTGTGTTGCAGGTGAAAATGCCTTGTTCATGAGAGAGATCAGAGGAGAATGGCCAGGGTGGTAACTCCTGTAATGTAATTGGTAAATGGTAACTCACGTAACCACTTTGTAAAACCGTGGTGAGCAGAAAAGCATTTCAGAAAGGCACAAAATGTCAAACTTTGAGGTGGATGAGCTACAACAGCAGAAAAACACATCAAGTTTCACTCTTGTCAGCCAAGAACAGGAAAGCCAAGGCTACAGTGGGCACAGACTGGCTGAAACTGGACAGTTGAAGATTGAAAAATATATATATATAAATAAATAAAATTGTGTCTGTGACTAATCTTTTTTAATGTTGATTTCATTGCTTGTAATATATTTTGTCTGGTGTCTGTTTTTATTAAGCCGTGATGTAAGCCAAGATTTCTCAAGTCAACAGCAAAAAAAAATGAAACCGAATATGAAAACCGTTACCTTTAAAACGCATCATGTGTAAATCTGTGGTCCTTAAGGTTCCACTGGATATTATGTATCTTAAATGAGTTTTAAAGGAACACTACATTCACTTTCCCAGGGAAAAGTTACAAAGGAAAGGGACCAAAGGTGTTCCCTTGACAAGTGTCAGTGACAAGCGAAGGTACTTTTTGTGACAGTGCATGAATGGAAGCTCAACAGTTTGATCTTACTACAAGAGAACGCACAGTCTGTTTGTCTTTTCATAATATTTGGTAATGAATAACATTCTATCTCTACACCACTTCATCCTCAAGGCATTACGAACAGTATCTCTGGAGGAAGAAGGCATTCATCTAAATTAATACTGTCAAACCCCACCACACGCCCAAGCCCGTGACATCCAATACAATTATTACAAAGTCTCTTGTGTCCCCAATTTCAGCGCCACTTAAGACCTGTCGCCTGGATTTAGCGTCGCCGTGACATTTTACAGCACTTTTTTGCTGCTGTCAGCGTCGGCGTCTGTTAAAGTGCTACAAGTTGCTCATGAAACAACAGGGGGAAATAAACAAGACTTAGGCTTGTGTGTGGTCTTGCACGACGTGTAATGGCTATTTATTTTTGTAGGCTTAATACTCAAGAGCTTCCTGTTCATGTAATGGCCTTGAGAACAGACCGTGGGTAAATGATAAGCTTAACATGCTTAATATGTTTTAATTTGATCATTTAACATGCACTGTGGCCACTGATCTTAGAACATCATCTCAGATGGTGGTCCATGAAAGGGTTGGTAGAAGGACAGGGTGAATGCTCACATGCAGCCGTTTGCACAGTCTTTCCAAACTGAAGTGTTGAAAAACAACTGTATAAAAAAGTCCCTAAGGGACCAACTGATGAATGGTATCATTCCACCAACACCAGCCATGTCTCCTGACGCTCATACGATGCAACTGTAGTACAAATTTGGAAGTTCATTCATCTTCAGTAACTGTCTTATCCCGGTCAGGGTCACATGGATCTGGACCCTAGATGGTACATCAGTCCATAGCAGACACCCTGTACACACACACTCATACATTCCTTCATACCTGGGGGTCATTTTAGTGTAGCCAATCCACCAGTTTTCTTTGGACAGTGGGAGGAAACCAGAGAACCCATATGGAAACAGGGAGAACAAGCAAAACTCCATGAAGACAGTAACGTGAGCAGAGGATTGTACTGGGAATTGGCAGATGATGAGCCAAGAGAGCAAAATTTGGTGTACTCTCTGGGTGAGAGGGACTGATGAATACATTACTCTCTTCCCTGTCAATCACAGCAAGC
This sequence comes from Ictalurus furcatus, assembly GCF_023375685.1. Lineage (NCBI taxonomy): Eukaryota > Metazoa > Chordata > Actinopteri > Siluriformes > Ictaluridae > Ictalurus > Ictalurus furcatus. The sequence goes on from NC_071280.1 coordinate 14,215,075, forward strand.
CAATCTTTGGTGATTGGGAGCTCATGTACACTGTATGGCCAAAAGTATTTGGACACCTGACCATAATGCCCAGTGTAAATGGTCCGCACTTATATAGCGCTTTTATCCAAAGCGCTTTACACTGGTTCTCATTCACCCATTCACACACACACACACACACACACACCAATGGTAGCAGAGCTGCCATGCAAGGTGCTAATTTGCCATCGGGAGCAACTTGGGGTTCAGTGTCTTGCCCAAGGACACTTCAGCACGTGGAGTCATGAGGGTCGGGAATCGAACTGCCAACCCTATGATTAGTGGACAACCCGCTCTACCACCTGAGCCACAGCCGCCCAATGTGCTTGTTGAACATCCCATTCCAGATTTAGTCCCCCCCCTTTGCTGTTATAATAACCTCCACTCTTCTGGGAAGGCTTTCCACTAGATTTTGGAGCGTGGCTGTGGGGATTTGTGCTCATTAAGACACAAGAGCATTAGTGAGGTCAGGCACTGATGTCGGGTGAGCCGGCCTCAAGCATAGTCGGCATTTCAGTTCAATCTCATAGGTGTTCAGTGTGGTTGAGGTCAGCGCTCTGTGCAGGACTCTCTGAGTTTTCCACTCCAACCTTGGCAAACCATGTCTTCAGGGGCTTTGTCATGCTGGAACAGCTGGAACACGTCTTGGAGAAAGCATGTGTAAGCCTTCACCCTTTCCAGTTGCAGCTGTCGTACGATAGGTGAAGGTTGGTTGGTGGGTGGAAATTGGCCAGCGAACAAATTGAGGGAGAAAATGAAGGGGAAACTTCAATAAAAGAAATATCATTTAATACTTGTTAGCCACTTTAACCTTTAACCTGTATCCCAGCTGATCAGTGGCATTTGGGAGAAAGTAGAAGATGGCGTAAATTTGTTCTTTAGACAAACTATTTCTTCCTAAAGTTTGAAGTAATAGAGTTTCGCACTTATTCACTGCACCTCCTGCAGCATCTCTTCATTCACTTGCCTTTAGGTGCTGTAGCTGAACTCTATTCCCTGACCTCCACATCGACCGTGCTCCACTCCATTGTAATGCAAAGGGAACATTTGTTATAATGTACATTTAGCGCCTGTGAATGATCCTCGATCAATGAGACTATACGGGATAGACAGGAAGAGAGACAGAGGGAGAGAGAAACGTACTATCTGATTCTTAAGTGCCTGATAAATGGGCAGTACAAGCAACAGAGTGACTAATAGAGAGAGATACGTGTGTGTGTGTACGTAAACGTACCTTGCACTGCACAAGTACAAATCTTTACAGACTTGATCACAGCACAAGTCTGATCGATACGCCTCTACTGAAAGAGAATGACACGTGTACACTTATAGCCTCCTTATATAACTACAGTGTTTGAAGCATGAAAGGCAAATAAGGCTTTCAATTTTAGCTATAAGGTCCTTCCATTAATTTCTCTAATAAACACGAAACAGAAGGGTTAAAAGTAAATTTATCATCCATCCAGAATCCACCACACCTTAAACTGTTAGAAATGCATTGAATGGGTCATATAGAGGACCTTTTCTGATCAAAAACCTGATCTAGGATCAGCTGTCACATTTCACATCATGATAGATACAATCATATAAACAGGAGGGATCTGATCCTGAACCAGCTTTCTCGCTTGATAAATATGATAATCTTGATAAATATGAGTCCACGGTAATTTAATTCTCCTTGCCATGCGCACACCTCTTCTGATGGATTAATCGTGCCATTTCCACAAAGGTCCTTCAGGGGAGGATGGAATTCGCCGCGGTCACTGATGCTCAGTGCCATAACTCACCTCTGCCGAAACGTCAGTGCTGTATCATCTCGGCGGGATGGATGTGATTTTTGGCGTGGTCTGATTTAAATGTGTCCTTCACTGGTTTGAAAAGCATGTATTTTATTCCATAAATGATGTGGAATTGTGAAACTCAACAATAAGCACTACTGTGGTGCGAGTAGTATGCAACAGACTGATCTTAATCAATGTGAACATGTACCGTGTGTATATTAACTCCCTGCTCTATATAAATAAAAAAAAATAATGAATATTTAATAGATTGGGGTACTCAAACTTGAATCTGTAACCTTCTCAAAATAAATCTAACCTGTATAAATTAACGTATTCCAGTATTATTATATGTAACATATTACATCACGTACATATATATATATATGTACTGTACATTAAAATATATATATTTATATATATTTTAATGTACAGTATTTTCTATAAAGTATAGTTTTATATTGTTTTAAATGATAGAAATAAGAGGAAATTATATATATATATATATATATATATATATATATATATATATATATATATATATATATATATACACACATACATACACACACACATTTTCTTTTCTTTTTGTTTACTATATTTTTTCTTTTTTTTATTTATACTGAAATTGCCAAATTGGAGATATCAATTATATCTACTACATATTCATTTATTTTTATATAGACTAGGGCGTCAATATAAACAGTGTGCAGTTCCACAAAATATAATAAATAAAATAATACAAAACTATTACATATAATAATACATTTAAGTAATTTATAAATACTTAAATAATTAAATATAAAATTCAATAATTTTATTTTTTCATTGATGGTACTTGCATGCAATTATTTGATGTACTTTCAATTTTAAAAAAATACCTTTTTGTACATATTATATTTTTTAAAAGTTTATTATATTTGATTTAATATATACATATGAGTAGTCTGGGGTTACTATAAAGGAGAGTGGTAAGTGTGGATCGTTTTGTGTTTTTTTGCTGATGAAGAATCCTAGTTCCCCCAAATAAAAAATGTTCCAACCTTTAACCTTTATCTGTTTAATGTTCTGTAAAATGGGGCAGATGGAAACCTGTCTTTCTGCATACCCCAGAGCACAGGGTGAGCCATTGCACAGAGTTCCATGGAAGCCAATTCATTTGTTAGCTCTCAATCCCAGGATTTAAACCTTTTGAGAACCTTAACAGTGAGCTTCCACTATCCTTAAATCCCTAAATGAATTCATACAATTAAATTTGAATCATGGTTGTTGAAAGCACGTATTATACAGTATATGACAGAGTACAACAGGGCTAAAGCCTGCCTTAATGAAAATGTGTGAGTGAGGTTATGAAGGCTAATAAAAATAGTTTATGACACAAGCATAATAATACACACATACACTCTGGACAGTGCGCAGAGCTCTAGTCGTGAAGATTTAAGGTTTCTGTAGGAAACACTTATAATATATATTGCTTTTGGTTGGTCGCACTGTGAGGGAGGTACATATTGTTTTGTCAAGTGCTATGCATTAAGGAATTCTGAATACATCAGGCCGTAAACTGTTACTCCTGTTTTAGTAATCAGAGCAAATACAGAACAGAAACATGCTTGGTTGTGGAATAGCTGAGTGAAATAAATGTTAGACACAGGACTCATCAAAGAAATACAATAAAGAAAATGAAATAATCATCAGACTCGTCGGATGAGAAACGATCATCTCTCGAGTGCTATTAAGATGAGCTCGATCTAAGGGACACGCCTTTAATAACACTACGTTAACTCCTGGTTTTCCTCCAGGATCGCCTGAACAAGCTCTTAGATTTTTTTTTTAAATAACTGGCCAAAATGAATCTTAGTGACAGAAGGTGGCTGATTTGCATTCAATAACCGACAACTCCAGAAATCAAGTTCATTTCTAATCAAATTTGGTTAATTACGCATGAAAAGATGGAATTCCTGAGAGGGACGCCAAATGATCTCTTACTCACACTCTCACACTCTCACTACTGACTGAAAGTGTCACCATACATCATAACATTTGTTTATTTACTATTGTTCACTTACAGTTCGTACAGTAACGTTTATGTGAAATACGATTCCCGTATTAACGGCAGCTGTTGTTATTTCTTCTTCTTTCCAATCCACCACCTATAACCCCCATATCTACCGACCCAACCCCCCTCCCCCAAACCTGCCACAATCTTTCTCTTTGGAGAACAATAAGGAGGGAGAAGGAAGAAAAAAGAGAAGGAGAAAAAGAAGACAAAGATAGAAAAATATAAGGGGGGTGGGGGACCTAAGAAAAAATAGATGTGTTACGTACATGTGCACATGCTCAAAAACAAAACAAAACACAATTTGGCAGCAAAACAGGAATGAATACTTGGGAGAGAGGACAAAGTGAGGTTAAGTGTTCATTGAATAACACAGCTGGCTAGATAGCTTGTTAGTTTTCCTTTTACTGTATGGTGTTGCTATATGGCAACAATTAATTTATCTGCAATTTTTTTGAAATACACTAATACAAAACTACTTTGTTCCAGTGTAACTGGAAAAAGGGGGCTTTAACTTTGACAAAAACATTTTGTGTTATTTTTGACTATATGCTGTACTATATGACTCTACTTTCCACAATTGCACTTTTTTTCCCCCACCTACCCCGCTGAAAAAAATATTCAGTTAAAAAAAATCCTTAAAAACATATTTTTCATATAAATGTAATAATTCATGCAGTAGAGGGTTAACTAAGGCTAACTAGAACATTAGCATAAGCTTGCTACATAAAGTGAGAAGCTAGGTTAAAATACTGTAGACTTTAACCATTGGAACAAATATGAATACACTTCATAAATACAAACACACTCCTGAGAGTCTACCATGTTTGTCAGAAAGCGAGCAGTACTTTGGACAAGTTAACAGCATTATTGCCTACAACAAAGAAGACGCAAACAACGCTGGCCTCAAATTTGTCCAAAATCCTTCACATGAACTAAAAAAAAAAAAAAAGTTTCTTCTGAGCGCAAGGATGGAGCGCCTTCCATTGTGAATACAGTGTGTTTAGGCATCATGTTAGCTAGCTCCTCAAATGAGCACAAAAACCAGTTCAAAGTTATAACACAAGCCCTAACTTACAAGGCTACTACTATTTATTAGCACTTATTCACTTCACTACAGCTAACTACTGCGACCTCAGCAGCAGTGGAGTGATTTTTTTTAATACTTTGGTTCAGGGGCGGAGAGAGGTCGAGGGCTATTTGCTAATGCTTAACAGCATGCTGATTTTGATGGATCTGCTCCATAAGTACCGGACTTGCTCTCAGGTGCTCTCTCTCTTGCACGCGAGTTCTTCACAGATCATAGAGCATCTTCCCTCTATCGCTCTTTCTCATTCCTGTGAACACGCTCTCTCTCTCTCTCTCTCTCACACACACACACACACACACCTGAGCCCCCTAGTGCGTTCACTCCACGTAACATCCATCACACACAAACTAGAAGGCTCCTTCAACTGGCAAATAACCTTCATTCAAGAAGTGAAGTGGACGTGAATAAAGACTTCCTCACAGTCACTTGGGGAGTAGATATAGCAAGACCCACAGGAAAAGATGACACTGATCCAAATCTTAACCTTTAGAGTAATAACAAATTAGTGTGAAGGAGCAGCATGTAATCTTTATCACAATGTGAAGGTATACATACACTGCCCTGTTTGTGGGGAAATCATTTTAGTCCAGACTTTTGCTTTGCTAAGCAAGGAACAATAACAAGCTGACTGAGATTAGTAGGGTATCTGCTTACACACGACAATTCAAAAGAAAAATAAAGTTAGCTAGCTAGCTTCATAATTCTATTTTAAACCCTGATTGCTCCCCAATACCAAGAACTAATGAATTTAATTTTCTATTTCAGCGTTCCACCTGCCATGTCTTTATGCTTTCTTTAACCTACCTGAGGATAGATGGTGGCTAGTTAGCTAACTAGCAACTTAGCCATATACGCAATAATTATTTGACTGCTAGACAACTTCATAGTTTCATTTTCAAAGCCTGCCTCCCCCCGCCCAATAAAAATAAAAATAAAAATAAAAAATAAAAACAAACAACTAATGAACAAGGATTACATTTTCAATTTCATTTTTCAATCCACCACAGCTGTTGGCTTTCTTTACCCCACCTGAGGATAGATCGTGAACTAACGAACCCATCTTCACATTTATTCACTGAATAACACAGGTGTCTAGTAGTTTATACAGCAAGTTAGCCATATACCGTAAGCTATCATTCTTTACCTACTTACAGACATTGCAATTGATACATTGTTGTAAATTGTTAGCTAGCTAACATCATAATTCCATTTTTTTTTTTCCAAAAGACACTTTTAGTCACTGAAAATAGCTGGCTAATTAGCTAACTACCAATAGCCATATTAGCTATCTTTCTTTAACTACTTACAGACCTTGCAAATGACACATTGACAGCTAGATAGCTAAAAAAAAATTATTTCCAAAGAGAATGGGATTGAATTTTCTAAAACAATGACTTTTTGGGACTGCTTTTGGGTTTCTGTAGTGTATCTGAGGATGGATCCTGAACTAGCGCAAACTAGCGGCAGTGTTTCTATTGCTGAACACAACCATACTATAACCAATTGAATATCATAGCTAGCTAGCTATAAGTTTTGTTACACTCATATAGACAGCACAGTCAACAAATCTTTAGGGGTTTGCAAGCTAGCTTTATAATTCCATTTTAAAAAGCCTGACTTTTACCAAAATGCATATAAAAACAGTCTACATTTTGTAACCACTTGTCTTAAAAAATGCCACCTAGAAGCATTTGGCTAAACCACGTAGTGGACTTTTGTGTCCCACTGTTTTATATATTTGCTATAAATTTCTTATTTAGGAAGGCCAAATGTGGGTTTGATTTTGCTCCTATATGGGCAGTGACTTCTCCTGGACTCCGACTGTTACAATTTGACCAGTTTAACCAGCATTTTTGAAAGCAGGATGTGAAAATAGAGAAAATGATAAAAGCTGGCCACTCATGGGAATCTAGGTACCTCTTTATTTATCTTGCAACAAATTGAGATTATGAATGCCGTAACTCATCTCATCCAGGATGGTTGAAGTGTTCGAATGAGAACTAAAAAACCTCTTGAATCTCATCATGGCCATATGAATCAAAGCGAAGAGCATGAGGCCTGTCAACATAAATGCTCACCACTGACACACAGCCTTGGGGAGAGTCATTTTATAAGGTGGAGCTGCCATCAAAGGAAATTGAGCTTTGGGAAAAGTGCGTAGTTAGAGGAAAGATAGGAAGCTGACTCTTCCTGAAAATGGAGGCCAGAGAAGTAGTCTAATGTATGAGATTTTGGATTAATGTTTTGTCATGGCTGACCAAGATACTCATCTTGGATCAGCATACCGAAAACGAGTCTTATTGTCTAATCTTATTCGTGAGAAGAGAAACATCAGACGTCTGTTTGTACTGACTTGCAAACAGCTTCTCCCTAGGTTAAGAATGGAAATGGCAAATTTTTTAACATTGTAAGATAAGTTTACTTTGCTGACTCCTAAGCCATACAATTAAGTAGCTACTGGTGGAAAAATACCTTCCTGCACACGTGAAATCTCGACCAATGCTTACGTACTTTGGCTGCATTTGGACATACATCAAGTAAGTGCACACATGAGCAAGAACAAAAACCAGAAAGTGAAGCAAATAACACCAAAGACTCTTTTCCCAGAAAACAATGCGTTAAATGCTTTGCTCAAAGACCCAACATTGGCAGCTTGGCAGTACCAGGATTTGAACTCACAATCTTCCAATCGGTAATCCAGAGCCTTACCACCGATTCTGCTTGAAAAGAAGGCAAAGGTACAGGTACATCAACTCCACTCGCCACCCATAGACTACATTTTTGTGCAAACATGGCCTGATTGAGAATGACAGGGTGCTTCCGGTGCTGTCAACAACAATGTCTGACCAATCTAAGCATGTGGAGGGAGGTGTTCGCCTGACCAGATTGATGGAGCATAAAAATTAGTCCATCTACACTCATCCACACTTATCCACATAACAACACATTCTGTGCTGGCTCTGTGCGGAGTCCCCTGGGAGAAACAGGAGGTCAGTCAGTCATCACTTCTAAATGAGTACGATAGAGACCTCATCATGGTGAGCCTCCTTGAAGTTGGTAAAACCATGCTTCCTCACTGTATCATCGCTAATGCGAATGGATTATGCGAGTGCGGGGGTGCGAGACGTGGTTTAGCGACCTTCAGAACGCTTAATTGAAACAAGTATCGAGACCTGGCAGCGCCGTAATCAACAAAAACCATAGGCTCATTAATCATTATAAATAGTGCTGTCGCAAAAGCGAGCACCAGCATCATCAGCTTCTTTTGTTTGTCTTCTAGTGAAGAGCGCGACTGGGCCAGGCGCGGGTTAATGGGAGCCGAAGCACCATTTCACTGGCGACACTGATGAAAATGGGCGCGCAGGTGACAGCGCTCTATAAGGCTGATCATTAGGAAGTAATGGGGATTGATGCACTACGGATTGAGTTGGAAACAGAGCCGACACCCAGGAAGAGTTCAAGTTGGAGCTGGACAGCTGTGATGTAAAGCTTAATCTCAGACGCCACAGAATGAGAAACCTGTGCCTGGCTTGTTTTTCTGGTACTTAATCACCAGAGTGTCACTTTCAGTGGCATGGTGCACTGTTATGGCCTATTACTGCAGATTAATTTCCAAGAACAGACTTTGTGGTAGTAGTGACAATGAAGGTTATGGGCCAAGCTGCTCAATTCCCATCCTATCTGTTCAGAATTCAGTACAGTGTGATTAGTTGTAATGTGAATACAACAGTGTCTGTACTGAATACTGGCACGTCCCACGATGAGGACTACGGAGTACATATGGCCAAACCTGTGCGTTACTATTTTGACGAGCATGATGGAACATTGGGGCACTTTCACTTGAGAATCTCTGCACCTCAATCCCAGAGAAAACTTCAAGTGAAACAATAAAATAGTACCAAAAACTCTAGCTGAATTGCACCAAGTCATTTGTGTAGTGGACAAAAATGAACAGGAACTATTACAAGTATCTTATTTACAGGATTAGTACTGTTATTGGTACTATTATAACCGTGCATTTGGAAACAAATCACAACCGTGACTTTTTTTTTTGTCTAGAAAGTTTATTTGCTTACAGAAAACCAACATGATAGCTAGCAAACAACCCTCCTAGTTAAAGTTACTGAAACGTAGGCTAGTTATAGTTATAGCTACCTGTCCATTTTCAGCATTGGGGTGTAGACAAGACATTCTTATGTTTTAATGCAGAAGATGTTTAGTATTCTGATATATGATTAGTATATTTCCCATACTGTAGCTAAGTAATGCACTAAAAAAGCTATACACTAAGACACTGGCTAGTTGTCTGTTTGGGTTTATGCTAGCATATGCTAGAGTCTACATCTGACCCCGCTTGCCAGTATTATTTTTGTTCTATTACATATATTTTCCACCCCAGAATTATTTCATAACAACTATGACAGAATCAAGATGCGAGTAAAGAAAAAGCACGTCTTGCAAACTGGGCTGGACTCCGACATACTGGACCAGATCCGGCCTTCTCTGAAATTTAGATGATAAGCCAAGACGTTTCATCATCAAACCTTAAATAATAAATAATGTGTGAGGAAAGCTAACATTTGAACTCTGTGTTATCTGGAAAATGGTAGCACAGCATCAGATCCCTGCCGTCCAGGCTCAAGAACACCGTACTGCCGTATACTGAACTTTAAGCCCCTCATTACAGAAAGGTATTTCACCTCCACTTCCTGTTGAACTGTAGAAGACTCACTCTCAGAGCGCTTTATACCTGCTGAATTTTTTAATCTATTTGATATAGTTCCAGTGAATTTCAATAGTCATTTGTATTTAATCAGTAAATGCAGAATCAAAATCTGTCTCATCAGATTAATGAATTGATTTTATTTAAGTGCATGTGATGATTAGGTACATGACCTTATCACATGCTGTACACTGTCTCTTTATAAGGTTAGAAATAAAAATCCCCCCCTCCACCCCATAAAGGTCAATAATGCCCGTGAAATCCACGGAACAAAAATGAATCCATTCAAAATGGGTCTATTCATTTGTAGTGACCTTTATTTTGTATCCACACTGTAAAAATCAGCTTTAAATTCAGACCTTAAGGTCAAACAGATATCTAACTGGGTTTATTAGGGCTGGGCCCCAAAAAAAAACAACAAAAAAAACCTCCTAAATTAATCTGCATTATTACAATAATTAGTATTTTACATTTTAAACATCCAATTAACCTTGCGCAAGGTTTTTATTTTTTACATCAAATTCATCAGCTTTCGATTAATACCAGATGTTTTCCACCTACCTGGAAAACAAACCACCCTGTTGCTTCACTCAGAAGGATAAAAGACGAAATTATTAACTTTACGGAGAAACTATTAATCATTACATAGTCGAACACACAACGTTGCAATTTAATTACAAACATTGTATTAAGTGAAACAGAACACAGGGGAATTTACATAAACATTTGCTAAAGGTTTATGCATTATTAAAAGGCCCTGACATTGTTTCTCATTTAACTGCTTCACTAATTAAAGCAATTAATACACGCATTAGCGTTCAGATATATGATAATTAGCCATTATCATGTGTGTGTTTGGCTGTGTCACAATTTTAAACTGTCAGTGTATTTCTCATCCAGTTTGACCCAATTTTCACATTGAAACTTTTGACTTCTAAAGTTCATATTTCTGCATGGTAAAACCTTTGTTGATTATTTCCCCCCGCGACATTAAGTTCACCATGGCCTTACTGTTTGCATTGAGGTAAGAGGGTCACAGATATTACACCCTTTCACCTTGTGAAGTGACATTAGTGACAATGTGATATGTCTTAAGAGTTCATTTCCTGTAGAAATGGGTGGGGAGCCCCCTTGCCGAATTACCACCCAAAATCTTATTATATGAAGACACGTCCAGCATGACAATAAACACTGTAAGAGTTAATGAAACACTAAGGATTTCCCTCTATGGTGCTGTTCACCATTAGCATATTTAATAATCTCTCGGGGGGAGGATTCAAAACGAGGGGAAATAAGACATGAATATAACATGTTATGAAGAATTCGGAACATGACTGAGGACGTTGTTTAGGGAACTGCGCCTAAAGATGCCAAATGGTACAAACATTTAAGTGCAATTAGGTTTAAGAACCCATATTAATGTCTCAGGCTTTTAAAAGTACTTTGAAATCCTCTTACCACTTGCTGTCAAATAAATTTAAATGCAAAACTTAAGATTTCAGAAAACATTCCCTGCATTTTAGCAATCCAGATGTCATAACCATCCAAAGAACACCCCTGAAAATATATATATAGTGTGTGTAATATAAATCATATACTATATATACCATATTTAATTGTGATTTCCTAAATAGGGCCTCAAGGGTACAGTGCTTGATAAGTCTGCTAAGAGCCACAGATTGTCAGACTTTTTGTACACTTTTCTGGCCACAAGCTTCAAGACCAGGACTGATTGTCTCTCTGTTTTCAGTGGAAAATCCATCCGTCCATTTTCTATACCACTTATCCTACGCAGGGTCCTGTGTAGGGTCCCTCCCCACAGGTGGAGGATGGAGTCTATCCCAGGGAACACAGGGCACCATGCAGGGGACACCCTGGACGGGGTCCCTGCACTCACATTTACATACAATGGACAATTTGGAAATGCCAAATCAGGCTACAACACATGTCTTTGGACTGGGGGAGGAAACTGGAGTACCCGGAGGAAACCCCCGAAGCACAGAGGGAGCACGCAAACTCCCCACACACCCCCAACTCCAAAGGTGCAAGGCAAACATGCTAACCACTAAACCCCCGTGCTTCCAGTCAGTGGAAAACCTCATTTCTTGATTAAAGAGTTTTTCTTACAGGAAGCGATCAGTGGTTGGTCATCTGCCATGCCAGTCAAATTGGTTCTTTCTTTAAAAGTCACATTTATTGATAAAACATACCAGATTCTCTAGCGAATTATAAAAGTTCTGGTTTGAGAACCTATATCAAATAATCAAATAATTTATTCACTGTGTACTAATACTTCCTACAAACAAGCCATAAATGAAACACTTCTTTTGGATGAGCAAACAGACTGAAATTCTCAAATACAATGCCTGTAAAGCACGACAAAGTGCTTCATGCCAGGAAGCTACTTCACACTAACAAGCCACTCATGCTGCAGGTTCATAAAGCCGTCCCATACATTAACTCCATAAACAAAGCGCTACAGTGACGAATGCTTGGCTTTCGCTTGCCGTAATTAAATCATCACATTTAAACAGAGGATGTACTCCAGGAGAGCTCTCTCTCAGAATAGAGAGACTGCGTGTCCATACGGCCAAGGCGATTAAAGACGCATCAACTAAATGAGTTCTCCATCGCCACGGGGGACCTTCTGGCTGCAGGAGCCAAGGACACAAGCACCTCTCACAACGCCAGCCCTGCTGGACACTAATGAAGCCGGCGCTGGCTAGAAGTTTTCTCTCATGCTGATCTATTAACAGCTTCTGCTAAATCAAACCCTAAGCCGGACTGTTTATGAGAAATGTATGAGCAGAGATGTCTTATGAGTTCATAACATGGAAAAAAAAAAGAAGAAAAAAAGTTGCACTGTGGCATCAGTTGCATGAAACGTGTAAAGAGTACACAGTATTAGAGTTCAGTGGATCAAGATTATACCGTTGGATCTTCTGAATAAGGTGTTTACCTGCACCAAATTTCGGGGAAAAAAAAAGGCATAAAAATAGGAGCTCTGTGGCTCAGGTGGTAGATATTCGGTTCGATTCCCGGCCCACGTGACTCCACGTGCCGAAGTGTCCTTGTGTAAGAAACTGAACTCCAAGTTGCTCCTGATGGCAAGTTAGCGCCATGCATGGTAGCTCTGCTACCATTGGTGTGTAAGTGTGTGTGTGAGAATGAGAACCAGTGTAAAGTGCTTTGGATAAAAGTGCTCTATAAGAGCAGACCATTTACCATTCATTTACCATTTATTTACCATATTCCAGTGGTGGGAAGCAGAATTTTGGGGATCCGAATATTATCTTACTCTGAATCGGGCAAGCGGATAGCGGTGTTGACATGACTCAATACTCATCAGAATATTATCAAAATCCGATTAATAATAATAATGAGCATGTAAACGTAGCCATTGTTAACGACGGTCGCGGTCATAATCACAGTCGAACAGGCTACAAGATCACACAGTGCTGCATGTTGTCTCCACCTAGTGGACAAACAACACAAACACATGGCACAAATCCTGCTTATTTATTATTATTATTATTATTATTATTATTATTATTATTATTATTATTATTATTAGTTTCATTATCACGTCGAGCTGTCTCCTGAAATCTCATGCCCTCTCACAAGCCAATACAAATACAAATTCTCTCATCTTCAGAGGAAAAACAAACATTTATAACAATGACAGACATCTGATTTAAAATACTGGATATATGAAAGCACACACAGCCAAAAGGACGTCATAATACAGAGAGAAAGATAAAGATAAAATAAAAACAAGGCTGAGGGGAAAATGCAGGTGGGAAAAAAAAAGTCCCTTATTAAATAATACAGTCTCTTGGTGAACTGATGAAATGTCTTCTAGAGCTAATTTTTCGATTGAGCCTGGTGAGATTTATCCTTGGCTTGTGCTGTTGTCAGAGGCCTGGACCGGAAAGAAAAGACACAAAGGTAATGTATCCAAGTTCATGTGCAATGTTAAATATTAAAATACACTGCTGACATTTTACTGAACTGAGAATCAATCATGCATTTGTATAAAACTATACTCTGACACAAGAAATAGTAGTCATATACATAATACAGACATATACAGTAGATTTAAAGACAAGAGCGGAGCATTACTACAAGGCAGTGGTAAATGTAAAAGTCGCTCTGGATAAAGGGTGTCTGCCAAATGCCATAAAAGTCAACAAACCAAAAAAAACCAAACAAACAAAATGAAAGTATTTTGCTCCTGGTTTACTAAAAAGTTTGAATGTGTGAACATGTGCACGTTTGATCACAGGCCAAGACAGATTTTTTTTAAAGGGGGGGACAAAACAAATGAAAGAAAAAGGGGTAAAAAAAAAAATGTAAAAAATGAAATGCATTGTTTTCATTTGTTCTTATTTCAAAGCAAAACTAAAGAAAAGCTTAGAGGAACGCACACGAGCTGCTTTTCTAACCACGTCCACAGAGGATTCTGTCTCTCACGTGAAAAAATAACACATCACCTCCATTTTGCGTGTTAATGAAATTTGCAGTTTGGGGAATTTTTAGCTAAAGTGCAAAATATCAGGTGGCGTTTATGCAAATAGATTCGTTTAGCACATGCAGCGCAATCTATATCATCCTGCAAGTTACTTCTGACATTGGGCGAAAATGAATGACATTAACCCTGAATGCACACCAGACGTGTTGCCATTCTGAGACTGGGTCGGCTATACGTCCGAAAGTTTGCGGACACCTGACCGGGACACCTATATGGGCTTGTTCGACAAACCGTTCCACACTTATTACTCTTTTATAATAACCTCCAAACTTCTGGGAAGGCTTTCCACTAGATTTTGGAGCGTAGCAATGAGGATTTTGCTCATTCAGCTACAGGAGCATTAGGTGTTGGGTGAGGAGGTCTGGGGTGCAGTCGGCGTTCCAGTTCATCCCAAAAGGTGTTCAGTGGAGTTGAGGTCGCTTTAGAAATGGTTCTAGAGTAAATTAGCCTTAAGGCAGGTACTACATTCACGGAAGTGTGTTTAAACTAAATAAAACTGTTTTTTTTTTTTTCTTCTAGTTTCTAAGAACTTGTTTGACTGAAGTATGTATAGTTACCCACACTTAAGTTACTAACATAGTTACCTTAAGTGTGTCCGTGGCTCTGCGTAGCTCCTTTATAACTGATGAGAGCGCTTCGGGGTTAATGCCCTGCTCACACAGCCGCACGCAGATGGACAATGACTCCATGTCGAGCCCAGTGTTAAGGAGTCTCGAGATCTCCAGGAGAACTGAGGAACACACAAACGGGTACAGTACTGAGAGGGAATATAAAAAAAATGACAAACTGAGGAACAATAACACGTTAACTAACGTGTAAACCAGTACTCAAGTTTATTTCTACAGTGCCCATTACGAGTTAACACGACAAGTAACGTTACAACAAGAGAATTGTGGAATTGAGTTAGCATGCTATCTGATTAATATAAAATGTAAAATTGAGGCTGTGGTTCAGGTGGTAGAGCGGGTTGTTCACTAATCGTAGGGTTGGCGGTTCGATTCCCGGCCCACATGACTCCACATGCCGAAGTGTCCTTGGGCAAGACACTGAACCCCAAGTTGCTCCCGATGGCAAGTTAGCACCTTGCATGACAGCTCTGCTACCATTGGTGTGTGAGTGAGTGTGTGAATGGGTGAATGAGACACAGTGTAAAGCGCTTTGGATAAAAGCGCTATATATGTGCAGACCATTTAGCATCAATGTGCCAAATTTCAAAACTTTTACCATTTAGATCTTGAGTTATTGGGCACTTTAGGGAGACAATAATAATAATAATAATAATAATAATAATAATAAGTTTCTGTTATTAGACTTCTGCCATACAAGTCTGTGTGTAAGCGGATAAGGTATTGGAACGAGAGCATTATTAATATAACCCTGTGATTTGAATTGTAGCTGGACCTACTGTAGAGCTAGTGTTACACTAAACAAATCAACACCTTCGAAACCCAATCAGAACTGAGAACAGGGCTGTGGTATTATCATAGAGAACATGACAATGCAAATAGAACCATAAGCCCCTTTCACACATCTGTGTGCACATCTGTGCAGCTCTAAACACAGGTGTGAATGAGTGTGAGCGTGTCTTGGAGAAGCACTGTGAGTAAACGCATGATCACCTTAGCTACCGAATCCTTTGTCACGTGATCACTGGAGATTTATTGGTATGACACTTTAAAAGGCCAGGTGTAAACTATTTGGGGTGGCAGGAGGTTTTGGGGGGCGTGTACAATTGACATATTCATGAATATTCATAAACACAGCATATGTTTTTTCCTCGGCCATTTTTGGAGAGTTTTTAGGGATGATAGGACACTGAATAAGGTTTAATTTGTACGTTTTAAAATTGTATACTAAAACCGATGTATTTGTTAGGCCACTTAATACAAATATATATATTATAATACTCTGACGGTAATAGTTAGCTCGGCTTTATTAGGGTTCAAATCAAAACACTAAACACTAAATTCATTCTGAAAATAATACTGCATTTTATCCTGTAACTAAACACTTGATTTTCGTGAGAAACCGCACACTCACCGTCCATCGTTTCCCGGACAGAGTTCATGTTTGTATTCGCGGCACTAGCCATGACCGCTAGCTTATCAACAACAATCCTTTCTTCCTCTCCGTTGGAGTTTTCCTTCCGATCCGAAAATACTCTTTACGTTAGTTTAAAAAAAAAAACGATTTCGCACTTCGATAAATAGGTCTTTCTATTTATTTAAAGATTTAAAAATTGAGGTCCATTCACATCTCACGATCACTAGAAACGTATCAATAAAGTTTCGAGAGATTTGAACGGAAGTGAGCGACGTCTTATTTTTGCGCGTCTTTCTAATTGGCCAGCTTGCCTTCCTTCTGCATTGTGATTGGCTAGCGAGTGTTGAGGGAAAATTAAATCGAATGTTTGAACCACCTTAGGAACCATTGAGGAAACGGGTGCCTGGATTTTCGTTGGTGCTTGTGTGAGTAACTATGAAGCTTATTTTCCTTCTTTTCACTGAGCTTGATGTTAAAACCAGCACTGATTAATAGCGGTGTGCTGAGATATTAATCACACATTAATATATATATTTATATTTAAAGCTAACATCTCTCTCTTTCTCTCTCTCTCTCCTTTCTCTCTCTCTCCTTTCTCTCTCTCTCCCTATCTCTCCCTCTCCTTTCTCTCTCTTGCCTTTCTCTCTCTGTTCTTTCTCTCTTCTCTCTCTCTTCTCTCTCACGCTCTCACTCTTTTCTCTCTTTTCTCTCTCACGCTCTCTCTCTCTCTCTCTCTCACTCACTCTTCTCTCTCTCTCTTTTCTCTCTCTCCTTTCTCTCTCTCTCCTTTCTCTCTCTTCTCTCTCTCTCTCTCTTTTCTCTCTCATGCTCTCTCTCACTTTTCTCTCTCTCTCTCTCTCTCTCTCTCTCTCTTTATTCTTTTTTTATTTGCTTGGCTTCAGGATTCTCTCTGCGTTATAGTCTCTCATATCACCGCCGAAGGGAAGATGGGAGATGTAGTTGAGATCCAGATCACACCAGAAACCCCAGGGAGACCCGCCATCCTCAACCCGTTTGAGAGTCCCACCGACTACCACCGCCTGCACGAGCCTCTGGTGCCCAGTCCATCTGTGTTCAAGTGTTCAATCGCCTCCTCCGCTGTGAGTAACCTTCACTGTTCCTTTTGCTGTCATCCCTCCATATTACATATATACAGTGGACCAACAAGCTGTTTCTTCAGGACCACGAGGCAACACACAATACAGTAGCACGGTACACAGGACTACTTGACTGTTTAAGATGAATTATACAATAATGTACAGTAAATACTCGGGGCAATAAATATTCAGGAGTAAATACACAGGACAATATATACTTGGGACATTAAATACTCAGCACCATATATATAGTGCTGTGAAAAAGTATTTGCCCTGATTTCTTCTGCTTTTGTGTATATCTCTACTAAATAGTTTCAGAAATTAAAACAAAGGCAACCTGAGTAAACACAAAATACAGTTTTTAAATGATAATGTTATTTATTGAAGCAAAAAAGAAAAAAGTTATCCAATACCAACTGGGCCTGTGTGAAAATGTATTTTCCCTCCCATAGTTACTAATCCCCAAAATCTATGAAACTGCATTCATAATGGGGTTCAGCTGGATTAGACACAACCAGGCCTGATTACTGCAAACCCTGTTCCATCAAATCAACACTTAAATAGAACTTTTTCAACAGCATGAAGCTGGTTAAAAGGTCTCACCCAGTAACACACTTTGCCACAATTAAAATAAATTCCAGAAATGATGAGGAAGAAGGTGATTGAAATATATCAGTCTGGGAAGGGTTACAAACCTATTTCAAAGGCTCTGGGACTCCAAAGAACCACAGTGAGAGCCATTATCTCTAAATGGAAAAACTCAGTACAGTAGCGAACCTTCCCAGAAGTGGTTGTCCTTCCAAAATTCCTCCAAGAACACAGCAACGACACATCTAGCAAGTCACAAAAGAGCCAAGGACAACATCAAAGGAAGTACAGGCCTCTCTTGCATTAATAAAGGTCACTGTTCATGACTCCACTATCAGAAAGACACTGGGCAAAAATGGCATCCATAGAAGAGTGGCGAGGTGAAAACCACTGCTAACCCAGAAGAACATTAAGGCTTGTCTGAATTTTTCCAAGACACACCTTGATGATCCTCAGACCTTTTGGGAGAATGTTCTGTGGACTGATGAGTCGAAAGTGGAACTGTTTGGAAGACAGGTGTCCCGTAACATCTGGCATAAACCAAACACAGATTTCCACAAAAAGAACATCATACCTTCGGTCAAGCATGGTGGTGGAAGTGTGATGGTGTGGGGATGCTTTGCTGCTTCAGGACCTGGGCAACTTGCAATAATTGAGGGAAACATGAATTCTGCTCTCTACCAGAAAATCCTAAAGGAGAATAGCCAGTCTTCAGTCTCTAAGTAACTTTTTTGCTTTAAATAAAAAAAAAACAACAAAAACTGTATTGCACGTTTACTCAGGCTGCCTTTGTTTTATGTTGTATTTCGTTTGAAGATCTAAAACTATTTAGTATGAGATATACACAAAAACAGATGAAATCAGGATGGGACAAATACTTTTTCACAGCACTGTATATTTTCGGGACAATAAATACTCAGAAGAATATATTCTCAGGACACTATACACTTCAACCAACAAATACTCAGGGGAATAAATACAGATACATATTTTCATGACCGTGTCCTGTATTTTCAGGGCAACAAATACACTACGATAAAAGTTTAGTCCAATAAATACACAGGACAGTATACTGTATATACTACTACGAGGACAAGTATGCCGTGTATACTGATGTAGCATTATACAGTATTCAGGTTTGCTAATGCAGCCTTGGAGCACTGTTACTATTTGTTTTCAAAGGGAATTGACCCGAATTCATGTTTTTCAGACACCAGCAAAGTTCAAATGGTCCATCGATGAAATGGCAAGCCTCCTCCCAGTGCACATAGACCCCGAGGATATTCACCGCCAGGCTTTGTTTATGAGCCAGACCAGGTAAGACATGCTGTACGCAGAACTGGGATCTATAATGAGTGCTAATTTCACTGCTCAGAACAGCTTTATTGTGTGTGTATGTGTGTTTTTTTGCCTTTCACTAAGGACGGACGCTGAAATTGAGCAAAAGCGACAGAATGCGATTGAACAAGTAAGACGTTTTGTTTTACACTTCTCAATATTTCACATCTATCACTTGGCAGTTTGATCCAGTTTTGATTCAGGGTGCTACACTATGATTATAAAATGAGTTCAGCTTGATGGAATTTCCCATATGAACACTTGCAGATTTTTAAAACTGATATTTTTCTCAAATTATTTATATTCATTCCTTTATTATTTTATAATGCTGATATTTTATTAAATTAACTTTTTAAATTATTACTATTCGAAATGGTTAAACGGAGATTCACACTGTAGTTACATGGGTAAATCTGTTTGTCGTTTTAGTTTTTCACTAAAGGTGCTATAGTTCCGTCGCCATGGGGACCGCTGGCGAGTAAACAGTCGACGCTGCTGAGTCACGAGAAAAGTAAGTCAGGTCATGTGATAAATGGTCGTATTTGTATGGTACACATCTTTTAAAAAAAGACTTCAAACTTAGTCCTGTATGGAGAACCCTTAAAGGTTCTGCCTAGAACAGATTAGACCCTTTTTCAATTCCCTTCAGAAGCTGTTTTTATGAGTGTACAACATCATCGATAGTGTTTTGTAACGTGCACACAACGATTAGACGTGTCGTCCGTGTAGTTGCAGGTTTATCGTCGCCGCTTGTAACGGAGGAACAGCCATCAGCAAAGAAAATACACGGTTTGTGTTTCGTAGTTCAAGCCACGTTGTTTTTATACTTTTCATAGAATGTGTTTTGAATAATGTCTGTCTTTTCCTGTGTGAATTACAGCGACCTGTCAGACGACTTTGTCTTTACCTGTGGACTTCGATATTGAAAAAGTATTGGGTAAAAAAAGTTTTTATTTATTTGTTAACATTCCTAACATGTTGATATAAGAAACCATCGCTTTCAACTTTATAGCAGTTCACGGATGTCGCTCACGGGTTTATCTCTGGTTGGTGTTTGTGGGTGTGGCCTGTCCAGCTGTTTTGTACTTCTGATATAAGATGGCAATATATAGATTCACCGTCCACTTTAATAGGAATACCTGTACACCTGCACGTTTATACTGTTCTCTCATCAGCCAGTCATGTGGCATCAGTACAATGCATGAAATCCTGCAGATACACATCAATACTGTTCACATCAAACATCAGAATGGTGGAAAAAGTCTGATCTTTGTGACTTTAACCGTGCCATAGTTGTTGGAGCCAGATGGGCTGGTCTGAGTATGTTTAGTTTTATTTATTTATTTTTTTTTAAATATATATATATAATATATGTAAACCTCTTCCAGGTGATTACTATAGGATGGATGAGGTCTCGGAGCAGGTTCAGGAGAGCCTCAGCTCCTCTTCTCTGAGGCGGAAGCTTTTCCTCGACGGCCATGCCAGTGGCTCAGATTCATCCAGCCCTCCCAGCCCGGAGAGAGAGGCCCACGGTGGGAGCAGAGAGACGATATCACCGGTCATCGTATCACCCGTGAAGTGTGGGATCACAGCCACGACGCCTTCGTCTGTGAGTGCTGGACATAAATACACACAACGACTGTAGAATCAGAACACTTACACGTTTCGGCACTAGCATATTAGCCAACGTGCAAATTTGCATACAAGGATGTCTGCATACTAGCATACTTGAGCACTAGTATACCTGTGTACTCTTGCATACTCAAATTCTTTCATACTATTATAGTTGAACTCTTGCACATTATCATCCTCAAACAAGAGCGTACTAGATTACTAATATACTCGAGCACTACCGTAAAGGAACACTTATACTAGCATACTTGAACACTAGCATACTGGTGCACTTGAGCTCTTGCATACTAGCATACTCTAAATTTTGCCAATAGCATACTTGAACATTTGCAAACTCAAACTCTTCACTTTAGCATATTCAAACAATAGCGTATTAGCATACTTGTACTCTTACATACTAGTATACTTGTAATCTTACATACTAGCATAATTAAACTCTTGCATACTATCATACTCGGACACTTACATACTAGGATACTAACATACTTGAACACTACCATAAATAAACACTTGTATACTAACATACTTGAAACGTTGTATATTAGCATACTTTAACACTTGGAAACCTGAACGCTTGCATACTGGCTTCCTCCAACACTAGCATATTAGCATACTTGAATTGTTTCATACTTGAAAACTAGCATAGTTGAACTCTTCCCTGCTGGGCAAAAAACAACAATATAAAAAACATCACAAAAATTCTAATGGTTTCCACTACAAATACCATCAGCTAACCATTAAAACCATTACCATTATTGGTCTTTAATGGTGTCTACTAGACATAACATGCCACCAATAGAAGGCAACAAATTACCAGTAGAAACCCCACAGGGACCTTTACAGTTTCCATTAAAACCAATACAATTCCCATTAAAACCATTTCAAATTCTCTGACTGTTTCTATTGGGTTTTTTTTGTTTGTTTTTGTATTTTTTTTTTCAGCAGGGTTGCACATTAGCATACTTGTACTCTTGCATACTAGTAAATGTAAACTAATATACTTGAGCAGTATCACACATGAACACTTGTATACTAGCATACTTGAAATTTTGCATATTAGCATACCTTTACACTTGCAAACTCGAGCTGTTGCCTACTAGCATCCTCGAACACTAGCATAGCAGCATACTTGCATTCTTGAAAACTAGTATACTTGGATACTAGCATAATTGAACACACTTTTTCACGTCACCTGGACTGTAAAGAGTGGGATCTCCTGTACCTCTCCTGTACTGTACCTTTACCCAGCGTATTGTGTTGTTATTCTCTCCGTCTCTCTGTTGCAGGGTCAGTTCTCGTCCAGTCCTATCCAGGAACGAGGTCGTGCTTATAGTCTGGGCAGCATGACCAGTCCCATGTTTCCAGAACTGTCGTCTCCTCTGTTTAAGTCCCCCACTGTGTCCCCTATCGTCCTGCAGCACTCGATCACACCTCAGTCAGGTACAGATCCACATCAAGACCATCAAATGTCAGTCCGGAAAAGTGTCGTAGCGCAACGTTATGTCGTTAAAATTTCCCGAGAGATTTATGTAGGTTTGGAAGTCGTAAACAATAAGTCATAAAACACATCCACAAGTTTGTGTGATTTCTCTGAGAAACTGGATGTTGAATGAGGCACATACACACGTGTGTGTGTGTGTGTGTGTGTGTGTGTTTATATTATGGGCCTTAAGAAGCTCTTCTCCTACCCCTGCTAGGTGAGAGAAAGCGATTGTCCTTCCTGACTCCTGACGGTCTTCCTTCCTGTAGCCAGAACGCGGCTGTAAACCGGTGTGGCCAGAGCCCGTACGTGGAGGGCTGTTCTCCCATTCGCAGCTGCTCTCCTCTCCGCCCTCACCACAGCAGCAGATCCTCCTCCGTCCTCCAACCACACCTCCAGGACAAGGAGGACATCTTCCTCAGCGAGCCTTTACCCACTATGGTGCTGGACTTGTGCTCCCCCGGGGTCCAGGCTAGGCATGGCGAGAGCCAGGGGTCCCTGCCCGGTTTGGAGAGGATGGAGCAGAGCGAGCCAATTGAGGACGAGCTGGGACAACCGTCTCCTTGTCCGTTCCCTGAAGAAGACGAGGAGGAAGAGGAGGTGGAAGAGGTGGCGAGCGGAGAGGAGTTCTGTCGACTGAGCAGCTCGTCCAACGGAGAGAGTACGCGCATGTTCGTGTCGCTGCTGGCTGAGAGGAGCATAGCGCCGTATGACATTAGCATGCAGGTCCGTATGCGCGCACTCAACTAATGAGACTCCTAGGCTTAAATCCTATTAGGCTGAAAAATTCCGGAGTATTCCTTTAATACCAGAACAGGCTGAGACAAAATGGCTGCCTTAACATCCAACCTCTTCTTAACCACATGAATTTCAATCTCTTTCAACTCTGACTAAAAACAAAAAATTTTTTAGTTGACTTGAACAGTCATCAAGCTCGAGCGGTGAGCACCAGATGCTGTAGAGGGGCGGATGTCCTCTAAGTCGTGTAAGATATTCGAACATGCTGCTACTAATAAGAGCTCCAAGCAGAATTATGCAAATTAAGCGATAAAGCATTCGTTGTTCGTTAGCGCTCTAATGAACTATTCGTATCGTAATATTAATTTTGCTTTTACATGCTGATTTACTTTTAAGATCATCGTTTTAAATCGTGTCTCGTCTGCCAAGTCTCAGTAATGATGCTGCGGATCAGTTTTAGTCTAAAACGACACCTATTCTAATTGTTCTGTTCATTCAAAGGAACTTCTCTTTAATCTGGTTTCATGTCTAGAATTGTAAGGGATGGTGTGAAAGTTGCCAGTCCATATAATGCTATCCATGAGGATATTAAAGGAACATTTTGGTTTAAAAAAATACCACTAAGGCAGCCCATCAACCATGACACGTTCGGTGTCTGACGTTGTGCACTGGAGCTATGACTCTGCTGGAGCTAACCGATAATGGAAGTCAATCTCAGCCAAAATGGTTTCTATACTCACTTCAGACAATATTGTTAAGCTGAAAATCTCATAGAATAGCATTCTTGTACAAGAGTGGAAAAGTATCAAATTAAACATTCATTTCCAAACACGGGAAGAGTATGGAAATTCAGAAAACACGGCCGTTCAACTAAAATTCTCAGTTTTTAGACAATTCCCAGATTTTCTTCCTCACGTTTGCCCTTTTCACGATCTTTTAAAACCCATCGAAAATCACTGAAAGTTTCAAAAATGACCACAAAAGGGCAAGAACCCTGCTTAATGTTATGTAAAAATGTACAGGACAATCTGTATTTACTCGGGTAAGTTCATAGTGAAGCTATATTTTAATTGGGATCACTGCCAGCTAGCTGTATGGAGCCATTTCACCTTCAAACTCTGGGAGGCGGAGCCTAACGTATGTAACGTACTGTATTGGGGATGATCTAGTATGACATTTGAATCAAAATTTTTAAAATAAGTCCACGTATGTATGGCTGAGGCAGTTGCAGTCGACGTCTATTGTGTATACATTAAATTTAAAGTTCTTGTGGGGGTGGGGGAGAAATATCAGACACCAAACACGTCTCTGAAGACGTGCAGTGACGTGTGATCCGTCCCTCGTGTTTTTTTGTCCAGGTGGACAGCGGTTATAACACATACTCCACGTGCACCATCAGCCTTATGGACGCCGTCAGTACAGACAGCCAGAGCAAGGAGCCACAGGGGACACACACGACCGAGGAGGGACTCGCTCACTCTAAACACACTAAGTCGAAGGTAACACACACACTCACATTCACATTCACAGGTTCTCGTTTCACTGATCGCACTAAACCACACGCAGTCTTGTTTCACGGCACATGTTTTATTGTACACACCGTTCACTTTTGTGCGTTCATGAAATGATCTAATCAGCCAAACAAGTTGTAGCAGCACAATGCACAAAATCGAATGAGGAAAAACGTGATCACGTGAGTTTGGGCGTGGCATGGTTGTCCATTCGAGCTGACCAGGTTTATCATACAGTTTCAGTGAACCTGTGCACACAGTAGCCTCAGATTCCTGTTCTTGGCTGACAGGAGTGGAACCTGATGTGCGTTCTGAGATGCTTTTCTGCTCACCACCGTGGTCATGTTCAGCTAGAACCAGTCCTCTCAACAACAAGGCATTTCCTCCTGACGTTCGAGCCCTCGACCTGTATGTGCTCGATTTTATGCGTTGTGCTCGTGCCATATGATTGGCTGATCAGATAACTGCTTGAATGTGTTCCTTTTAAAGTTAGTCCTTACCTGTTTAGCGATTTAATTAAACTTAAGTTAAATCACAGTTCAATGCATGTTAATTTAACTATTGAGACAGTTGAAATCCAGCTGTGGTGTTTTCCAGCTGTTACTGCCATCCCATTGAACACGAAGGACGGATCAGGGACTCCACGTCTTTCCTCTCCTCTCTTCCCAAAGCTCAGAAGAACTGTTTACACGGTGCTTTTTTTATATACCCAATGCCATGCTGTTATACAGTGAATTCTTGTACAGGTGACTTTTATCTTTAACATCACGAAACAAAGCGACGTTATTGAACAATTTTACCTCATGGAGTTCTCAGACTCAAATTGTGATAGATGGATATATGCTCAGTTTTATTTAAAGTGTCTGAATTACTGAATAGAAATGTGTACTGGCATTAATTGGTTGATTTTTACTTGATATGGATTTTTTTTTCCCTTTTATGCAATTTTTGTACATTGATGTATGCTCTTGATTATTTATGAACTCATGATTAGAACCACTAAAGTGCAGATGAGTAATAATCGGTGTATTTAATGTTGCTCTGTGCCGCATTAAACCTGTGTTTCTCCTAAATTGCAATAAATGATTTTGATATGAAATTGAGATGAAGTTCTGAGTAAATGATCTCTTGTCTTTCAAGCTTAAAGTCACGTGTGTCATTATAAAATCTATACTGTACCAAAAAGCTACAGGTTTGTTTTTTTTTTTAAAGTGCCTGCATCCTGAAAGATTAACAACATATTCGTTTTCACAGGTTAAAGATTCTATTATGGCTTGTGCGAGAGAGGTTTGGAGTTTTCCTTCATTCATTCATTTATTTATCTTTCTTCAGTAGACCTAACTTCTTTAACCTGGTCAGGGTTGCGCTGGTTGAAATCACTAAATTGATTATAATTTAGGAAACCCACTAAGTTCGGCTACCAACAAAAATAACTCCAGGAGTATGCGGGATTAGTCAAAATTCCTTCTGGAGCTGCTGGGAGTGGGATTCAATGAAATTAATTGTGTATGATGAATGTAAAAATTCGGTGGAAATGAATGAATCGTGCAAAAAAAAAAAACACAAAAATAAAAAATAAGTACACTAAAATGGCTAAAATGTTTTTCTTTTAATGTTAAATTATTTTGATCCAGGAGATTTGTTTAAAAACCCCCTCATTTTAATTAATAACAGTTGCTGTGCTGTCATAGGGGGTAAATTTATCATGAACTTCTCCCTGAACCAAAGGCCAGTGAAACAGAATAATATAGCACCCAGAAATCCAGTCACACTCCTGAAACCGACCTAGAATTTGTACGGATCATAGCGAGTAGACCTGACTGAAAGAAAGCGAATTTACAGAGAGATATAAAATTGAGCTTTAAAATATAACGAGTCAGATGGTGATGCTGAAATGCAGTCAGATGTCTCAGCGATCCAGTTTGGGTTTCTTTGCCTCAGGTTCCGGTTCTGGTAACGACACACTGACACCGGGGATCTGAAAAAGAAAAAAAGAAAAAAGGAGGAGGAGATTTGTAATATGCAATACATACATGTTTCCATAATACATATTTATAAAATCACAGTAACTGCTGAACATTCATCCCATTTCAGTATACTCATCAGCATCAGTATACATGAATTCAATTCTGGGATTATTAACCACCACCAAAAGAACAAACTTACTAAGACCTTTAAACAACTACCCAGTAACACATCAAGGAAAGCTTAGCAATATACGACAAACATTATTAATCAGTACTACGACACAGCGCTGCCGAATTCTTGATTCTGATTGGACATAAATTGTTGCGTCATTTTCTTTAACGATCACAGGGACTTGTATAACAGACACCCGGTGCTTTGTGCCATTTATCAGGATCATAAGACAAGCTAAAATTTTTGGCTTAACTTCAAGAGAGAAATAAAAGTCAGGCTTGGTGAAGGAATGACTGCTTATAGCTGCTATAGTGTAAATGATAAAGTGTAGGAGTTATTCTGTAATAAATATGTCATTCATCATTGGAAAATTGCTGTGGTATAAGAGAAGTAAAACACTTCTTAGAGGAAATAATCAACTCTGGGGTGGTATCATGTGACCCAAATGCAAAGCAGGGTTTCGAACATATTATTCTAGAACAAATAAGCATTATAAAGAGTTTGTGTTTGTCTGCTTAAACACTATAACCTTCCCAGCTACACCACCATTTTACTAGTTTTTCTCTCCTCAGCCAACATTGCGTACATGTACATACACAGATCTATATCTCAAAAGCTTCATATCTTAACTCTACACTGTTCAGTAACATAAATCAAGGACATTTAATTCATTTTCTCATTTCCCAGGTGTTTTATATGACTGCTGACTGGGCTATACATTTCCAGGTGTTCCAGTATGTCCTGGTTCACAATCCCAGTTCTAGGGTCTTGACTCCGGTTTTAAAGGACCTGACGATCGCTAGATTTCCATCCACGTATTTTTATGCGAATTTTGAGATATCGTGCACATTAAATAAATAAATAAAAAGCTGTATGGAAACACCAGATGCGAATAAAATCTGCGCTCAATCGGGGCCTGTAAGTTTACTCGATAAGAAGACGTCGCTTATAAAAGACGATGGAAACGCATTTACCACAAAACGCAAATTCCTCGATGCGTGTCGAAAAAGAAGAAGAAGAAAAAAAAAAAATCATACGACTTTGCCACGACAAATCGTGATTGGATAACCGGCTCAGAAAAGTAAAAATGGTTTCCCCAGAAGAGACGCTTTGTTCTCTGGAACGAGCTATTCAAATTTTCCGCACAAGTTCTATTCGCAATTCTGCATGGACATGAAGACTTGACTCACCACCGGCTCTAACAGAGCCATCCTGATCTTCTGGTGCTGGATGTTGGAGGCATCCAGACTGATGGTCACTTTCACCTTGTCGAATATGTGGAAGGTGTGCTGATCCTCCACGGTCAGGGACGGGCCCTGGAGAGGAAAAACAAAACGCCATTATGTATGACGCCGGGGATGTGTAGATGTGTGCTATTGGCTTTAAAACATTTCCTTGTTGAGTCAAAGTGATGAAGTTCTTCAGTGAAACACCTTTAAACATCAAATTCTCACTATTAGACATTCCAAAATGAGCTGAATGACTAAAAACAAACCTTGAATGATTTTGATGTTTAGATCAATCTTGGAGCTGTTTTACAAATTATTGGAGAAATACAATTTCTCTCCAGTTTGTGTATAGTAGTAGTTAACATGGCCACTGTGAGGAAACAAAGCTCATTATGGAGTTTTTAAAAGCGAGAAAGGAATGAAAATGAAATGACTCACTGGACTTCTCAAGAGGTGCTCTAGTTCGCTATTAGCTTTCCTTAATTATTAGCAATTTTAGCCTCCAAAAATTGGGAAAAACCAGATACGCAGGATGATTGGCTATACATATTGGCTGAACTATTCATGAAATTTTGGGCTAAACTATTTTGAATGTCGCGTTTCAGCTTAGCTTTTCAACCTCGGAGTCGAAGCTGAGCCGTGGTCCCGGTCTGTCCTTGTTCTCAAAGAACACCGTGCCCTCCAGGCCGAACTTTGGGATGAGGATCATGATGGCGTTCTTCCTCACGAACAGAATGAAGCCTTCTTCGTTCAGAACGCCTCTGTTCTTGAAGAAGAGCTGTTGGGCAAAAAAAAAAAAAAAAAAAAAAGTCATACGGTTTATGTTTTAATAGGTCTAAAAGTGAAAAGAGGAAACATCCATGATATGAATCATCAGTTAGCGTTAGCATGTTAGCAGTTGTGATCTGCGTACCTGTGTGTTGAAGGCCACTGAGGCTCTCTGTGCGTACTGCGCCATCTTGTGTCTGTAGTTGAGGTTGTTGCACAGAGCTGACTGCTTGTGTTTGTCCATGAGCTCGGGGTAGGTGCTGTCAGCGTGGATGGCCACAGCCAGCAGCCGGTGCACTATGATGTCAGAGTATCTGCAAAAACGAAAACAACAAACAAAAAAATCTGCCTCAATTATATATACACTAAATATACTATTGGTGCTTCAATGTTGCGTTCTACTCCAAACTCATTTTTCACACCACATACTGCTCTTAAGGTAATTTATTTTTTTATTTTTTTATTTGTTCCCTTGGGGTTTTTTTTCCCCCCAGCTTTTTCTCCATTTAATTTCCATCAGCGCCATAAGAATTGGCACCCTTCAAGAGAATGGGCAAAGGTGTCTAGCAAATATTGGCCAACATTACAGGAGAAGGCTCAGTGCTGTTAACCTTTCTAAAGCTTTGGATATGAACTGTGTTGGTTCCAATAATCTAAAACCCAATGTTTTGCAGAAAAAAAAATAACTATATACTCTCCATGCAGGTTTAATCTTAAACAAATGAAACAAAACTTTCATGTGTTATTCGGTTATTTTTTATTTTTCTACTTATGTTTTCGTTTTGTATTTATTCTTTTCATTTGTGCAGGATTTTCATCCAGATTTTACCCTCATGTTTTTCATTCAAGTAGATTTTCCGAAATGAAACGTCAGCTAGGATCTCGACTATAAACCAGCACGGATGTCAATCTTCTGACTTTTAATCTCACTCCAAAATAATCAAAGGCCTTCCTATATTTAAAGTCCTTTGAGCTATATTTAAATAAATATATATATATTTTTAAAAACTGCTATTTAAGATGTATTATAATAATCATCATCAACATATACATCAATAGATATTTGTGAGCAGTTTCTGTAGTGTAAGAGCAAGGCTCCCTCACCGCCTGATAGGCGAGGTGAAGTGTGTGTAGATGGGAGACGCCAGGCCGTAATGGTGGAAGTCGCTGTCCATCCCCGAGCAGAAGTAAACAGCCTGCATCATGCAGCGTGTGGCCAGGATACGCAGCAGTGTGTTGAAGTAGGGAAAATTCTCCACAGTGGCCTGGTTCAGAGAATCCGCCAGAGCTTTGGCCGAATCCGTCCGGATCACTAGATCCTAATGAGGAAAAGGGTCGAGTCAAGTGCAAAAAAAAAGTTTGCGCACCCTTATTTTTAAATTACAGGAAACAACAGAACGTTTAACCGGTGTTTGGTTGCACACACGTTCCTTCATTATCACAAGCAGACAAAATTGGCCAAATAATGTTTAAGAATAAAACACAATGGGGAATTCTGCTATAGGAAAATAATCAGTGACGGGATTATGTGATCCGTTACTACACCAAGGTTATTTTTCAATAATATTTAATATCATTTCTCTTACAGTACAGCAAGTTTCATTGTTGCAAATTGCATTTTTAAAAATCTGTTTGTAGCTACATTAATATTGTTGTGGAAGTTTGGCAAAACAAGTTACTTTCTGTTAGATGTTAGTTACTACCTACACTACCGGTCAAAAGTTTGTGGACACTCGACTGAAATGTTTCTCATGATCTTAAAAAGCTTTTGATCTGAAGGTGTGTGATTAAATGTGGGAAATCGGTGTATGTAGACAAAAATATAATCGTGCCGACGTATTCATTTCTTTCATTAGAAAACTAACATTTTATTTACAATTTTTTTTTTAACGGACGACTTAAATACTTAAAAATATTCCGAAAAGCAGCCGATAAGAGTCCAGCGTCGGTGTGAACTCCTTTAATACTGTTTAAAAAACATCTCAGGGAAATTCCTCAAGAAATCGGTCGAGAAAACGCCAAGAATACATTTCTGGAAATTCTAGGCAAAAAGAGTGTCTACTTTGAAGATGGTAATATATAAAATTATTCAGATTTTTATTTTTTTATCACAACATAATTCCCATAGTTCCATTTGTGTTACTCCAGAGTTTTGATGAGAATAATAATAATTATAATTATTATTATTATTATTATTATTATTATTATTATTATTAATTTGGGGGTTTGGTTTAAAAATAAAGAATCAGTGTGTGACTTTAGACCGGTAGTGTATGTTATAGCAGCTATAAAGAGTGCAGCTCGTCATATCATGGAGAAACGCTACCTCTGGGTTTTACAAAGCTGTGACACTGGAGACTCCTTCCATACATGGTAACTAAACATCTCTTCACAGAAAACCTCACCATATCAGCAATGAGACACATTTTAAAAATCAATTTATCCACCATTATCTACAGGTCCCTGTGAAAGTTACTACTATAGAAACGATAACGTATTACAACAAGCGCATTAATATAAAGACTTTTCTTGCCTCCAGAACTTCTCAGAGCTACTGTTATAAAATTTTATCAATTTCTGACCAATCAGAAAAGAAAAAAAAAAGAATTCAACACTTGTATAATAAATAATGAATATAATAAATGTGGACTTTAATTCCACTGGCCTCTAAGGACTCTCAGGTTTTCTGTTACAAGTTTTGTTTCTTGAGATATTTTTTCTTCTTTTGCCTTGACATCTCGGTCCATTTCTGAATCATGTTTTTTATGATCTCACTAAAATTCTATTTTCCACACTCATCTTTAGCTCAATATTGAAATGTTATATAGTTTTAGGGCTTATTTCCTGATTCCAACTGTATTCCTCACCTTAATGAGACACATTCAAATAACTAAAGCATGTCGACGGGGATACAAACTTCCCAGCCAACTTTATGCTGTATGAGCCACAGGATCCGATGTTACGAGGTAGATTTAACACCTACCCTTGACTTGGCGGCCTTGATAAGGATGTCGTAGTTGGACGGAGGAGGCGCGGGGTGTTTCCGGAGCAGAGCACATTCTGAGAACTCCTCATAGATCTTCTGAGCCACAGAGATGTTCGCCAGCAACATGAACTCCTCCACCATGGAGTTAGTGTCTCTGGGGAAATGTTCAAAACAAATCAACACAATGAATTTGTGGTGAAACGATTCTTTTAACTAAACGCTAAATTCTTGACTCACTTTAGCTCTTTGGTCTGGAGGTCTATAGGGTCATGAGTTTCGCTGTCTATGTGGAACCGCACTTCGGGAGAGGACAGCGTCAGGGCCCTGCGACGACAACAATCATCCAATCAAAAGTCTCGGATATACGACGATGCACCTAATAATCTGATTATTCTTAAAATCCGATAATGTTTTTATTTCAGTTTAAGATATCGCAGTATGCTCTTTACACAAAGACTTGGTAATGAATCCGTGATGCAACACTGATTAACACACAAATGACATCATGAAGCCAGTTGCCATCCACTTGTATTTAAGATTTTCCTCAAATTGCTTCATTAATGTTGTTGTTACCCTTTTTCAATTCGCCGGCCCTTTAAAATCTTGGCCAGCGTGTTCAGACCCCGGAGACTCTTGGTAACTTCATCGTTCATGCTGGAGTCATCGATTCGCATCTGAGCTTCAGCGTACGTCAGAGAGGCCTGAGGGGACATAACGATATAACAGTTCTGTTAATACCGGATAACTGCAGTTTTTCATGAGCATAGGCACGAACACAAAACGTTCAAGACTAGGACTGTTGTGAAATGGAGAGGATATCTTCAACTTCAGCACCTGGTGTCTTATTGTTAAATCCGTGCCTACCTTGGAATTGATGACACTCTTGGTGAAGCGGGTATTTATGATTTCAGCCTTGTGGTTCATTTCCCAAATACAGGAAAATGCTAACCTGCAGGGACAGGGGTGTCAATATATATGATTCAGAGCAATGTGTATAGTATAGTTGTGTGGTACGTGAAAGAGGCTTGGCCTCTATGCTATCAATCCCAGTGATGGAGAAATAAGTTACCGTTCCACATTGGAGCGCAGAGAGCAGAGGTTAGAGCTCAGAAGCTCAGGAACCATATCAATCCTCTGTGGAAAAATACAACAGATACAATTACACCAAATTATATCATGGGATAAACTGTATTCGTACATAGTACGTGTTTACCTTTCCACACAGATAGACTGTGGTGCCTCTGTTGGCTGCCTCCTGATCTAACGCGTTTCCTGGGCGAATAAAGTGGCTCACGTCTGCGATATGGACACCGACCTGAGGCAGTAAGAATCAAGGGTCAGTATATAAGAAATATTTCACCTATAAATGCTCCTAGGGCTCACGATGCATTAAAACCTGAGGAGATGACATACCATGACCGTGTGCATCTGTGATATTAACTAGTCTCTTTAAAAAAAAAAAAAGTGTCCCTTGTTGAAAACTGTGATTTTTACTGCATTTATAAAATCTCCCTGAATCTCTCACATATTACACACACCTCCAGGTTTCCATTGTCCAGTTCACGACAGTGCAAGGCATCATCAATGTCTGTACAGCCAGGAGGGTCGACACTGCACACGCACAGGTGCCTCAGATCCGCTCTCACTTTCAGATCCTGAGAAGAAGGCAACGTTTTCAATAAGGAGTCGTAAATGAATGATCTAAAAGGCTAAAAGATCTAAAACGAATTATAAGAAACACTTTTAACGTGAACCGGTTGCACAGACACACCACAGTCGAGCTTTACCTCTTCTGTGATACTCCAAGGCATTTTGGGTAAGAAGCTGAGCACGGCCTGCGAGAAAGACTGGTGCGGAACGTCGTGCTCTAAAAGCAGAACCTCCGTCTCGGTCTCCTTATCACCTGCACCTCCCAGGTTCCTCACAAAGTGACCCTGTGACAGACGAAATGACGTTAATAGATAATCATGGATAGAATGTAAAAAAGTTATTTCGTATATATACAAAAAAGTGTCACTTAGATGCAGTACCAGGCGTGATGTGTCCATCAGCACAAACTCACATTGGGATATCTGGAATTCCTTGGCCAGCCGTCAATGGCCACGATTATCCTCTGGCCCACCAGTGTTAAGGCCTGACGTGTCTCGATGCGGATCCGTGGGATTCGTCGGTCAGCCGGGGTGAACAGATGCCTGGTGGCCTGTGGTTTACATTTGGAGACACAAAATATGCTATCACTTTGAGCTTTTGAACCATTTAAATCTCAAACACAACCTGTATTTTCTGCGCAGAAGTACTTCAAGGTATATTACACATTTACCTACAACTATTTTTTCAATCAAGAATCAGATCAAAGCTAGTGGCAGTGCCAATCATTTTTCCAGGAACTATATCCATCGCTGATGCAAGTTATCGACTTATTGAAGATACTGTGTTCGTACAACTCTCATTAAGTGAATAGTGATAGTTAAGATCTTCATTGATCATAACCTGCACACCATTCCAAGCTAAACGAAGGCACCACGCTCTGTTACCTCTTTGATTTGAGACTGGTTGAGCATCCCGCAGAAGGGTCGCCAGTTCCTCTTGATAACCCCCACCACGCGACCAGTGGGCTTTAGCATAGAGGTATCCCGTACAGGGCTCTCCAACTGATTCCAGAACAGTCAACAGGTAAACCATTAAAATGTACATCAGGGGGTTTAACACAGATCCATTTTATTCCTAATTTGTTATAAGTGAAAAGAATTCAATTTAGCTTCTAAATGAACAGACAGCAATCCTACCCAACATTAGCTACCTAATCTACATAGTGTTTGGTGAATTTTATTTTTAAAAAATACACACACACACACACACACACACACACACAAAATATATATATATATATATATATATATATATATATATATATATATATATATATATATATATATATATGTGTATGTATTGTCTATATAGCAGACTTAATGGGTATGTGAGCTAGCTAAATCATTAGCCTCAGCCATTAGCTATGCGGTGTGTAATTTTCTGTGTAATTTTAGTCATATTAAATCATTTCTTAATTCACTAACACATCTGAGGAAAGCACTGACATTCCTGTGATTCAGACTTTACATTGTCTACTTAAAATACTTTAAAACTACTTGTTAGCTAGCTAAATCATTAGCCTCAGCCATTAGCTAACTGATGCAATCTGTGGTGCTGTATTTAAATGGAGCTATGTTTACTACATTTAAATGACCGTGTAATATTAGTCATGCTCAATCTTTTTTTTTTTTTTAAATTACTAACATGTCTGAGGAATACAAATTGACACATGTCAGTTTTGTTTCTACTAGTCACTCTACTTTAGATATAATGAAAGACTTTTTGGTTATGGGCTACATGTTAGCTAGCTAAATAATTAGCCTCAGCCATTAGCTAGTTTAAACACTGCACTTTTAAATAGAGCCATGTTTTCTGAGTTTAATTTACTGTATAATGTTTAGTCATACTGAATCCGGCCTTATTTTACCAACACATCTGTGGAAAATATTCGTGTTTCTGCCATTTTGAGTGCCTGTCACTCTGTCTTAATATTGTCTATATGCATAGTGACTCTTGTTGTATTCATAACTACATAGGAAATTTCACAAGTTGTGAGGCAAAGTTCCGTTCAGTTTGCGGGTGAAGTGTTATTACAGTGGACTAGTCATTTACCAGCACATCTGAGGAAAATTTCATTTCCTCGGTCATTACCTAGTTTAATTGTGCGTTCAAGTAATGTCATATTTACGAGTGGGGAAACTCTGGATTTTCTTTGAGCGCAGAGTGTCTGAGTTGGGGGCGTGTTAGCAAGAGAACACGGTGGAATCAATGGATGCAACGTTTGTAGTTGAAGGTAAATTTCTTGAAATGTAATGTTTACTCGCCTCAAAAGCTGATTTCAGTTATTATGTATTTGGTATTTGCAGCAAGTTGCTTACAGTAGCATGTCTTTGTCAGGCTTTTTTATTTACAATAAAGCAAGCTAACTGCCTGCACAAAATACAACAACATTGTACAATTACGATATAATATGTAACGATTAAGTCGACAGTGGCTTCATAAATGTATTAAAAACATTTTTAAAACGCTTAACACACCTGAGGTGCATTCTTTGTTTTTCATTTTTTAGAAGTAGTTAAAAAAAAAAAAAAAAAAAAAAAAATCCTTGCTGTATTTTTGTAGTTAATTTAGAGAAGGTACACTGCCATCTTGCTCCGACCGAAGTGACTCGAACGCACCTGACGTCGTAGTTAAGACTTCCCAACTCGTAAATACGATCTTCCCAGGAGGACTTGAACGCACCATAAGCTCAGTGCTAGCTTATTTCTCAGTTGCCTAGCAACAGCATTCTCACAAATTCAGCCACTGGAATGTTAAGTGTATTATGAGTTTGCTTACCTACTGTTTGCTACACTTTTATTTACTTCTATCAGTGCTGTAATCACCTTCTTCTCTGCCTCTTCTTCCTCCGTGTCTTCATCATTCTGCTGATCGTCCTGCAGCACCACAGAAGAAGGAGCGACCCAGCGCTCTTTGGGGAAGAGCTCCACAGCCACGACGTCCTGGTGCACGGCCCGGTTGAGGTTTTGCAGGCCCTGAAGAAGAACCTGACACACAAACACAAAATTCTATCTTTATATACTACCAGCGCCACGGAAAATAATAAGCTACAAGCCTGTTTATTTTTCTGTCAAAGATAAGAAAATCAATTAGCAAATTCCGAGTCAGTCCCTACAGGATTTCACAAAGTTTTTTGTGATTGTTGCGGCCAAGAACACTTGATTTTGCTGTGAGTTTTTTTGTGCTTTTCTCGCGGAAAACTATTTGAATTGGCTAAATCGCAATCGCACACAACTGTTTTGCACGGCCTTTCGCAGTGACGTTTGTTGGTAAACGAGATCTTTTAGCTGTACTCGTATTTGACGCACGTGAATCTGAGAGGGCTTTGGCTGAATGTGCATTGTGATGACGTCACATGATGCGTCTTGGCCCAAATCTGTGGAAAACCTGCTGCAATTTTAAAAAAAAATAAACAAAATCACAAACTCCTGAGAGTACTGCGGAGTTTCCTTTATTTGTGTTAATTCCTGCAATCGCAAAAAATCCTGGAGGGACTGCCTGAGTGGCACTTTATTAATTAAACCCGTAACTCCCAGAGAACTATACCGTGTGGTGCTCCAATGAAAATTTTTCTATTTCTAAGTTGCTTAGCAAAAGAGTTCTCTCAAATTCATGCACATGAACATCGGGTGTATTGTGTGTTCGCTGTCCCACTTTAAAAAAACCCTCATAAACAACTAGAAGAAACCTGTACTTCTTTTCTCCTACCTCTGTGGTCTTGCCACCTTCTCCATGGATGAAGACTGTGGCCTCCAGGTAGTTGTCAGTGTTTGCCCGGAACGACCCCTGCAGAAAGGCGCCACTCTTGATGCCCGCCTGAATCTTGGACAGAGGCAGATGCTCTGGGAAAAGCAGCTTACTGCCACTGATCTCAATCTGACAAAAATATATTCATTCATTCATTTATTAAACTGAAACTCCGTGACACTTAAATCCAATATATTAGGGTCGAATGAGGAAAAAAAAAATTGCAGCTTGTCTTAATTTGTGGACCGTACTTGATCATCAGAGGTCAGTGCCAGTCTGTCCACCAGTTCGGGATTTCCAATCAGGCTTTTGATGTACTCCTCACCTGCAGAGAACATTTAAACTAATTAAATTTTTTTTTTTTTACAAACCACACATACACATACCTAAACATTCCCAAAACCAAATAAAAAAAACAAAACAAAAACCAAGCATAGAGAATGAATTCTCAATCAGCCTGAGGAGTTCATTCAGATTTACATACATCTGTAAGCGATCACGCCGCTCTGCTCGGCTTTCTCCTTGTTTGCGCGGTCGTTCGTGAGCAGCACCACTTTCAGCTCTGCAGTGCTCGCCGATTTGCTCAGGTGCTCCGTGTACCACTTAGCCGCCACGCGAATGGCTCGGTCGTTGCGGTCGTTGGCGCTCTCACCCTGCTCCCTTTCAACAAATGTCTCCCTGGGATTGAACACAAACAACGTGGTGTCACATTTACGGCCTGTAAAAAAGTATTTGCCCCCATCCTGATTTCTTCTGGCTTTTGTGTATATCTCGCACTAAATAGTTTTAGATCTTCAAACGAAATACAACATAAAACAAAGGCAACCTGAGTGAACACACTATACAGTTTTGGTTTTTTTGAAGCAAAATAGTTATCCAACACCTATCACTTATGTGAAAAACTAATTGCCCCCTTAAACTTAAAATCTGACTGTGCCACCTGTAGAAGCAATAACTGCAACCAAACGCTTTCGATAACTGGAGATCAGTCTTTCACTTACTTCTAGGACTAGGACTTTGGATCATTTGTCAATTATTTTGTGAAATGTTCAACTTCCTGATTTGTTGTTTTTTTTAAAACCATTTCCAACTAAATAATTTTAGTCACAATAAAAAGATGTAATCAATATTAGTCTCATCAATTTTTATCCATTGAGGGTCCCTACCTGTGATGTTCATTAGTGAACGTATAGAAATGTTTCCCCTGGTCATGGATAGCATCTTTCATCCGTTTGTACACCGGAGCACTTCTGTGTCGGACTTCCTGTAAAACCGTCTGTAGGATGATCACGTTCCTGATCAGAGGGTCCTCCAGAATGTCGATCTGTCAGCATTAAACAGAGAGGAACTGAAGTCATTTTTGCACGTGTACGTGTAATCTCTCGCTCACGCAAGATGATTATTTATATAAAAGTTGATCATGAGGAACATACACAACTCAGCTGAATTATTGTACAACACAAAATGAAATGGCTCTTACTCTTTTAGAAGAATTACATCACACACACACACACACACACACACACACACACACACACACACACACACACACTTTTCATGCCTCATCCTAAGACAGAGGTCACCAACCCTGTTCTTGGACATCTACCTTCCTGAAGACTTTAACTCCAATCATAATCGTCCCCACCTGACCATCTAATGCAAGTTCTTGATCAACTAAAACAGGTGTGTTAGATTTTGATTGGAGATGAAACCTGCAGGAAGGTAGATCTCAAGGAAGAGGGTTGGTGACCACTGACCTAGGGACTGTTGCTGCCTTTGCAACAGAAATGTACACTTAAAGGTGCAGTCTGTAATTTTAAAAAAAAAAAAAAAAAAAAAGGTTCCCAGCCCTATACTTATTATATAGTTTTAAACACACTGTCTAGAAATTGAGATTCCCAACTTTGCCATGCCGCATAGCTCACTGGTTTATCACGTGTTAGCTTCTTTTGATATTTTTCTGGCCCAGAAACATTTCCAGTATCCGAGATGAGATAGTTAGTTTAAACTCATACCTGATGTAGGACTACATTAGTATCCGGGATGAGTTAGTTAGTTTAAACTCATACCTGATGCAGGACTACATTAGTATCCGGGATGAGTTAGTTTAAACTCATACCTGATGCAGGACTACATTAGTATCCGGGATGAGATAGTTAGTTTAAACTCATACCTGATGCAGGACTACATTAGTATCCGGGATGAGATAGTTAGTTTAAACTCATACCTGATGTAGGACTACATTAGTATCCGGGATGAGTTAGTTTAAACTCATACCTGATGCAGGACTACATTAGTATCCGGGATGAGATAGTTAGTTTAAACTCATACCTGATGCAGGACTACATTAGTATCCGGGATGAGATAGTTAGTTTAAACTCATACCTGATGTAGGACTACATTAGTATCCGGGATGAGTTAGTTTAAACTCATACCTGGTGCAGGACTACATTAGTATCCGGGATGAGATAGTTAGTTTAAACTCATACCTGATGCAGGACTACATTAGTATCCGGGATGAGATAGTTAGTTTAAACTCATACCTGATGCAGGACTACATTAGTATCCGGGATGAGATAGTTAGTTTAAACTCATACCTGATGCAGGACTACATTAGTATCCGGGATGAGATAGTTAGTTTAAACTCATACCTGATGCAGGACTACATTAGTATCCGGGATGAGATAGTTAGTTTAAACTCATACCTGATGCAGGACTACATTAGTATCCGGGATGAGATAGTTAGTTTAAACTCATACCTGATGCAGGACTACATTAGTATCCGGGATGAGATAGTTAGTTTAAACTCATACCTGATGCAGGACTACATTAGTATCCGGGATGAGATAGTTAGTTTAAACTCATACCTGATGCAGGACTACATTAGTATCCGGGATGAGATAGTGAGGAAAGGGGCACAGGTTGCTCTCTATACAGGCTTCACGCTGCAATACCGGAGATTCTTCTTTACACTCGCTACAGACTTCACATCCGCACCAAATATCATCTCGCAGGTAATGTTCACGTACTATTTTCAACACGCCACCCGAGCGGGTCTTTTTAACAAACGTTTTGGACTTTAACATGGCTCGCGGTGCTTCACAGGTTCACGCGCAAAACATTTATAAAAACACAAGCAGCAGGAACCACACGTGTGTCTTTTCGGCATCCGGGCCAAGCATAAACATTTCCGGAGTTTTACAGTGACGAACAATGTTTTCCTTCGCCATACTTATTAATTATCTGCTTACTCGAAATACTTTGTAATGTTGCAAAGAAAGAAAAAAAAACATCAATTGTGTTAATAAAGACATTTATTTGTTTGTATAATTTTATATGATTGTATATCGAAACAAGCGATTGTAATCTGAACTATGCGCATAGTCATAGTCGGCCAACTATTTTGGTGTGTTTTAAATAATTTGGCCACTAGAGGGAGACATTACACAACATTTTGATATGCTGAATGAATGAATGTATTTTTAACCAGGATTATAGCAAATCCTTGTTTTAGCTTTTCTTTATATGCTTGTATCTGGAAACAATTCGGTCATTATTTCCATTTTCGTCCTTACTGCTTATTTTGGAAGGCTGTGTGTGAGTGTGTGTGTTATAGCTATATTAAGATGTTTGTCCTTGTGT
Organism: Ictalurus furcatus; assembly: GCF_023375685.1. Lineage (NCBI taxonomy): Eukaryota > Metazoa > Chordata > Actinopteri > Siluriformes > Ictaluridae > Ictalurus > Ictalurus furcatus. The sequence goes on from NC_071280.1 coordinate 14,255,859, forward strand.
GGGGGATAGAACTGACCACATCCTGTCACTAGATCACTTGCTGATTCATCATGGTCTGATAAGATGCTCTTACCAATGGTTTGATGCTCATGTCACAACAAAAACATTGTACTAAAGCACTAGTGTGTGTGTGTGTGTGTGAGTGAGATAACCCAGACAGACAAGTTACACACACATTACACCCTGGTGTGTCTCGGACCTGACCTGTTTACTCATCCGAAAGGGTTTTTCATCGTCTTCACCTAACTGCACCCACACTCCAGTAAACAGGTCCACTGCCCTTATGACTCACAGCTCAGCACTATATTCGGAGTGTTTATGCTGCTCTTGCTGTGTTAGAAAGGCAAAAAAAAAAAAAGGCACAGGGATCCCTGCTGATCAGGCTGGATACAACTGGACAATTTTCAGTGTTGAGATGCTGATTGGCACTGAAGCAATGCCACTGCTTTAGTCACTGTATGGCCAAAAGTATGTGGACACCTGACAATCACACCTATATGTGCTTGTTGAACATCCCGTTCATGATTTAGTCCCTATTTGCTCTTATAATAACCTCCACTCTTCTGGGAAGGCTTTCCACTAGATTTTGGAGCATTCAGCTGCAAGAGCATTAATGAGGTCAGGCACTGATGTCAGGTGAGGAGGTCTGGGGTGCAGTTGGTGTTCGAGTTCATCCCAAAGGTGTTCAGTGAGGTTGAGGTCAGGGCTCTGTACAGGACACTCGAGTTCTTCCACTCCAACCTTAACAAACCATGTCTTCATGGAGCTCACTTTGTGCACAGGGGCTTCGTCATGCTGGAACATGTTTGGGACTCTTAGTTCCAGTGAAGGGAAATTGTAACGCTACAGCATACAAAGAAATAATATACAATTGTGTGTGTGCTAATTTGCTTTCTAACAGTTTTGGGAAGACAGGTTCAGCAGCTGTCCTTCCTTGGACCACTTTTAGTAAGTACTAAGACCTTCTATTTTGGAGATGCTCTGACCCAGTCATCTAGTCATCACAACCACCTGTCAGTGGTTTTAATGTTTTAATGTTATGGCTGATCAGTGTATATTGTATAGATCCTTAGTGAGGGAAGCTTAAACAGTGCCCTCCACTAATATTAGCACCCTTGGTAAATATGTTTAACCTTTTGATCTTTTGTTAAAAATAATTCACCAAAATACTCTTCTCCTATAATGCCCGATGAGGTTGGAGAATACATGGCAAGGGATCTGAGACCATTCCTCCATACAGAATCTCTCCAGATCCTTCACATTTCAAGGTCCACGCTGGTGGACTCTCCTCTTCAGTTCACCCCACAAGTTTTCTATGTGGTTCAGGTCAGGGGACTGGGATGGACATAGCAGAACACTGATTTTGTGGTCAGTAAATCATTTTTATGTTTTGGATCATTGTCCTGCTGGAAGATCCAACCACAGCCCATTTGAAGCTTTCTGTCAGAGGCAGTCAGGTTTTCATTTAATATCTGTTGATATTTGATAGAGTCCATGATGCCATGTAGCCTAACAAAATGTCCAGGTCTTCTGGCAGAAAAACAGACCCAAAACATTACACAGCCAGTCTAATGCAGTGTGGTCATGGCAGTCACGCGTGCGCGCGTGCGCGCGCACACATCACATGACCAGCAGTGTACAGAAAACATGGCGGCGCCCTGCGTGACAGTCCTGAGGCGTGCGTTATTTGGATCAGGTACAGAATGTGTCTTTATTTTCATGTAACCACAAATACAGATTGTTCACATAGCTTGATGTTCTTCTGAGCGGTACTAAAATGCGCGAGTTTTTTATTTTGGCTCGAACCTTCCTGGTGATAAAGTGTGAGTCATTCATGCTTTGGTTAGGAGTGGCTGCGTGTTTATTACTGTTTTCTTCACCGGTGCTAACTTCACATGCCACGCCCTTTTTTTCTTTATTTTTTTTGGCACAACAAATTACAGGTAATATACACCGAGTAGTCACTTTATTAGGTACACCTACTGACTAGCTTATATGTTAGTGTAAAAGGACCACCACTGATCTGATCATTTGGATGGTGGATTATTCTCAGCACTGCAGTGACACCGGACATGGTTAAACAGAGATTTGACAAAGTAAAGAATAAAACATAATAGGGGCATAATGAGGACCGTAATCACGACAAGGTGGTGTGATTCCATTACCACTCAGAAATTCAGTACTTTCCAAACCGCACATACGGAAGTATTATGTTACTGTTATACAACAGCAGTATGACAACAATTAAAATTGTCTTATTTATTGTCTCTAATTTAGTCTTGGCCAATTCGCACCCACATGTTAGGTCTTCTCTATCGTATGACGGCTACCAATCCATGAGGCTGAAGGCTAACACGTGCTTCCTCTGAGAATTATGAAGCCAGTCAACAGCATCTTCTGAAACTGCCGGTCAGGCCGTGTGACAGGGCGGTGAAACACGATCCTGGGCTACGTAAAGCACGTGATTGGCTAGTGTTGCTGTGATTGACAGGAGAGCAAGTATAACATCCCTTCCACCCAGACAGAACGGCCCATTTTGCATTCTTGGACTGGTCATGGATGGCTGTGGCATTGTCTGGATTCGCACTTTCCACAGGGCGAACGTGTTTCTTTTACGCCACTCCGCAGCCCGAACCTGTTCCTTTTATCCATTTATAGTTACATTTATGTTGTAGAATGTCTGCTAAAGCTTTTTCCTTTGTCATCAGGTTAATAAGACCAAAAAAATGCAGCGCTTTATGTTACTGAGCAACCGCAAAGCCCTCCATCCTGAAAACTGTCCTATGTCGGAAAGTTACAGCTTTACCTCTGATTGTTACGACTGGAGACTCTTTCCATAAATACTACATAGACGTATTTTAACTCGCAGTATTTAAAATCAGTATATGTGGCGCGTCAAGTTGTGACTGTAGAAATGATAACTTGGTAGAAAATGCTCAGAGCTGCTGTTGTAGAAAATTATTCAACAGCTTCTGACCAATCAGAATTGAGCACTGAACAGCTCTGTGGTTTGTGTGGTGTAACCTTCCTTTGAACATTTGAACATTCTTGCTTATTTGTGGTGTGATTGTTTTTTTTTTCATATATTATGTGGTTCGCTTACTTTATATCGTGATCCACCATACATACTGCAGCGGATTTATTCTGCTTTTCATGAACGCGAGTCATAATTTAACAGAGAAGACTACTGAAGACCACAGGAGTGTCGCAGCAGTCAGTTGTATATAACTCCACAGCTGTGTAGAGGCTGGTGTGTGTTCAATCAGTAATATTAGACTAATAATGCCGTGATTCTATTCATAATACTATAGCAGATAAACTATGCTTCAGTGCAGATCTACATTTAACCACAGAATTTTGTTTATGCTGGTTATAACACACACACACACACACACACACACACACTTCAGAGGAGGGTTAAATTACTCCAAATCCTCACTCATCCATATCCTCTCTCCTATTCATTACACCACCCACACCACAACACTGCTTAGCCATGAGCTTTCTTTCTTTCTTTTTTGCTTCTTTCTTTCTTTCTTTCTTTCGTTCTTTCTTTCTCTCTGCCGACCTGATTCTGTTCACTGTCTTGATTTTTTTCTTAGTTTTTCTTCTCTTTTCTCTCTGTTCATCTAACTATCTGTTCTTACTTTCTGTCTTGTCTCGATTTGACTCTTCTTTCTTTTTTGTTTTTTTCCTTGTTTTTCTTGCTGTTTCCTTTCTGTCTGTCTATTCTGTCTTATCTGGTCTTTCCTTCTTTATTTTTGCCCATTTCAGTCATCTATCTCAGTCTTCTGTCTTTTTTTTCTTTCTTTCTTACTTCTTTCTTGCTGTCTCTCTGCCGATCTGACTCTGTTCACACTTTCTTGCTTTTTTCTCTTTTTTGTTGCTCTTTTCTCTCTGTTCGTCTAACTATCTGTTCTTTTTTCTTTATTTTTGTCTATTTCAGTCATCTATCTGTCTTCTCTTTCTTTCTTTCCTCCTCGCTTCTTTCTTTTTTCTCTCTGTCTCTCTGCCGATCTGACTCTGTTCACTCTTTCTTGCTTTTTTTTCTTTGTTTTTTTTTTGTTGTTGCTCTTTTCTCACTGTTCATCTAACCATCTGTTCATTTTTTTTTTCTTTCTTTCTGTTTTCTGACTGTTGATCTGGCTTTCTTTCTTTCTGTTTTTTTGACTCTGTTCATTCTTTTTTTTTCTTGTTCATTGTTTTTTTTTTTTTGCTGTTTCCTTTCTGTCTGTCTATTCTGTCCTATCTGTTCTTTTCTTCTCCTTCTTTATTTTTCTCTATTTCTGTCATCTATCTCTCTCAGTCTTTCTTACTTTCTTACTTACAGTCATCTGTCCTTCTTTCTGCTTGCTATACTTCCAATCATCTGTCTCTTTGGTGTCCCTGTCCTGTCTCTCTCTATCTGTTTATCAATCTGTCTTTTTTTAGTTTCTATCTTTCTTTGTTTTTTAAAATCTACCTATCTGTCTGTCTACTTACCTATCTATATCTATTTGTCTATTTATCTACAATCTATATATTTACCTCTCTCCCCCCTCCCCTCCTCCACACTTCCTTTGACGCTGCTCACTTCATCAGTCCGTGGTTTTTCCTCCTTCCCTCCCTCCCTCTCTCTCTCTTTCATTGCTCTATTCTGGGTCTGTGGTCACTCAGCTCTGCTCTGCTCTGTTCTGACTTTGTGGTTCTCTTCCTCTGCATCACTGGGTGGTTTTACAGTAGCGTGTGCAGCGCGGCTCCGGTGTGGCGGCTCTGTATTTTGGCCGTCCTCTTGGATGAATTATGCTTGTAGTAAAGTCCGAGATTTCAGAACAAGAAAATGGCTGACGTAGCACAGAATATTCTAAACACTGGAGAAAGGCTTGAGAGAGAGAGAGATGGAGCGTGAGCCTTTCAAAATAAAGTCTGCAGAGCACTAAAAGCCAGAACCAACACTCAGTGACTTAAAGCAAACAGGAAAAAAAAAAAAAAAAAAAAAAAATTCATGCTCCCAAAGTGTTCTTACGCTCTTGTTAATATCCTTTAATTATTTTCACACAATTCAAAGTGATTTAAGAATTTTTAAAGTCTTATGTAAGAGTTATGTCTTTAGTTAGATTATGATTTAAATTAATGTTAATAAAAGACATACTTTTTAAGCATAAAAAGGAATACTCCAGGGTTTTTCAACTTTTTAAATGTCTACATCTGTAGTGTATGTGTGGTTCATCAGAGACAGGAACTTCAGCATGTTTATCTGTAGTGGGAAGAACCAAAAAAACCTGTTTAGTCAAAACGAACGTGTAAATAGAAGTCTAAAAGCAGTTGTGGATCTTTATATGAAACATTTATTTTTATACAACACTTCAATCAAAAGTTTTTTTTGGTTTTTTTTTTCCCCATTAAACTCCAATTTTGTATTTTTTGCCAGCCTTATTTCCATAGGTGAGAATTTCGATTCAATTTTATTGTTTTCAGTTTTATTTATATATTGTTTTTAACAATGGACATTGTCACGAAGCAGCTTTACAGAAACATATACATTTCAGATCTAAATTTTAAATTGATAAGTTTATCCCTAATGAGCAAACCGGAGGTGACGGCGGTGAGGAAAAACTCCCTGAGATGATATGAGGAAGAAACCTTGAGCGGAACCAGACTTAAGAGGGAAACCCAACCTCATCTGGGTGACAACGGGTAGTGCGATTGTAAATAATTCCCTTTTATAACTGTGGAAATGAATCAGGAAATTCATGATGGATTTAACGTGTCTATTGTGTGGAAGTTATAAACAGTTTACTGAGGTGTGTTTACTGTTTAGTGTTTAGTGAACTCCAACTAGAAGTAGAGCATCAGGATGGATCAAGCTGGTCTGTATTTTGTAACGTGGTTTTGAAAAAAACACACACATTTATTTATATATATATATATATATATATATATAATAGGTTTTCCTTTTATGACCAATCCTTACAGAGTGTGCCAATAATTCTGGAGCTGGCTGCATACTATTTATTATCAATGGTTTTTAATTGTGTGTGTCTGATCTCAAATGGATACTGAAAAACCTTCAATATATAATTATGTAGCCATGTTTTTACATTGTTTATTGACAGGATTCAACAGGTGCCTTTAGTATTTTTTTACTGTAAGTGAGTTTCAAGTTAATGCTTTTTGTTCTTTTCTCATTGCAGACAAATGTTAGTATTCTTGTCTGTTGTAATCAAACCTACACTACAGATGCAGTGGATAGAGATTAGGTTTAAAAAATGTCAGAATATTCGTTAAATAAGAGCATTCTGAAAATGTAATTGTAGCACATGTTCTCGTGTTCTGTTGGATGCTGTGTGATATTTAGTTGTATGGTGTTGTATGGTGTATACTGTTTTACCCATAGTCATGATTGTTGTTTGGTTGTGTTGGGGTTATTGGGTTTCTGGTTTGTGTAATAGGTGTATTATGGTTGTTCTCTGGTCGTGTTGGCGTTGTGGTCATCCTCCTCAGGCCTGTCACAGAGAGCAGTGCGGTTGCCAGGATGCCAGCGATGCCCGCGTAGTGGTCATTGTCAACAACGCCGCCACTTCTTCTGGAGAAAAGGGACGAGTTCACACAGTGTGGTTCGGCCCGCCGTGGTGCGGCCGCCTTACCCAGTACCCAAGGTATAACTGTATAATGTAAACAATTTAAATTTTAGAATTTGGTAAAATGTAGATTTGAAATGGGTTGTATCATGTTAACTGCACTTTTCCTTTATCTACCTTGAGAAAACAGAATGATGTTCTTGGCTATTATTATATATAACTCACTGTTGTCTTGGACTGTACATGCCCAGGGTGACTCGAGAGTTTGGGATATTAATGAGCTTTACAGACAAGAAAATTAAGCCCATGACAGTATGACTCAGTGCTGTCCTCCTTTTATAATCATCTGATAACTATGTTATGAGGCTGTGAGATGAGTGTCTATCCCAGGTATGTATTTATGGAGTGTGTTAAGCTCTACCTCATTAATGTCCCCAAACAGGATGCACTGTCAGTCAGCCAACAGATACAGGAGTGCAGATCCTCATATGCAAGGCAATCCTCGTATGCAGGGCGGATCCTCATTTGCAGGGCGAGTCCACGTATACAGGGCAAATCCTCGAATGCACAGAGAATCCTCGAATGCACAGAGATTCCGCATATGCACAGAGAATCCTCGTATGCAGGGCTAATCCTCATATGCAGGGCTAATCCTCATATTCAGAGCGAATCGTCATATGCAGGGAGAATTCTGATATGCACAGAGAATCTTCATATGCATAGAGAATCATCATGTGCAGGGCTAATCCTCATATGCACAGAGAATCCTCATGTGCAAGATGCATCCTTGTATGCACAGAGAATCCTCATGTGCAAGATGCATCCTCGTATGCACAGAGAATCCTGTATGCAGGGGGAATCCTAATATGCACAGAGAATCGCCGTATGCACAGAGAATCCTTTTATGCAAGATGAAGCCTCGTATGCACGGAGAATCCTCGTATGCAGGGCGAATCCCCGTATGCGCAGAGAATCCCCGTATGCACAGAGAATCCCCGTATGCACAGAGAATCCCCGTATGCAGGGCGAATCCTCGTATGCACTGAGAATCCTCGTATGCACTGAGAATCCTCGAATGCACAGAGAATCCTCGAATGCACAGAGAATCCTCGAATGCACAGAGAATCCTCGTATGCACAGAGAATCCTCAAATGCACAGAGATTCCGCATATGCACAGAGAATCCTCGCATGCAGGGTGAATCCTTGTATGCACAGAGAATCCTCATATCCAGGGCAAATCCCCGTATGCACAGATAGTCCTCGTATGCAAGTTGAATGCTCGTATGCACAGAGAATCCTCGTATGCAGGGTGAATCCTCGTATGCACTGAGAATTCTCAAATGCACAGAGAATCCTCGAATGCACAGAGAATCCTCGCATGCAGGGCAAATCCTTGCATGCACAGAGAATCCTCATATCCAGGGCAAATCCCCGTATGCACAGATAGTCCTCGTATGCAAGTTGAATGCTCGTATGCACAGAGAATCCTCGTATGCAGGGTGAATCCTCGTATGCACTGAGAATTCTCAAATGCACAGAGAATCCTCGAATGCACAGAGAATCCTCGCATGCAGGGCAAATCCTTGCATGCACAGAGAATCCTCATATCCAGGGCAAATCCCCGTATGCACAGAGAATCCTCATATGCAAGTTGAATGCTCGTATGCACAGAGAATCCTCGTATGCAGGGTGAATCTTCATTTGCACAGAGTATCCTCGTGTGCACAGAGAATCCTCATATGCAGTGCAAATCCTCATATGCACGGAGAGTCCTCGTATGCAGGTAGAATCTTTATATGGAGAATCCTTTTATGCACAGAGAGTCCCTGTATGCATTGTACCTGTGTGTTTATAAAGCTGGCAGGAAGCAGATGCTCACAAGAGTCTAACCTGAACAAATTCAGTCAGTTAAGGTGCAGTTAAACAAGCAGAATGTAAAGCAAACTTTTATTTGGTCTTGTTTCTTTGTTTGTTTTTCTTTTTTCTTGCTGTCTGTCTTTCTCTTTGTCTCTCTTTCTCTCACTGTCTCTTTGTCTCTGCCCCCTCTCCCTCTGTCTCTCTCTCTCTCTCTCTCTCTCTCTGTCTCTCTCATTCTCTCTGTCTCTCAGCACATCCAGAAGCCTGGCTACGTCTCCTCCAGCTCTGTGCCCGAGTGGCCTGACTATATTGAGATTAAAGATGAGGAGCAGATTGAGGGTTTGAGGAGAGCATGTCAGCTTGCTAGACACATCCTCCTCCTCGCCGGAAGCAGCCTCAAGGTTCTTATCCTCAGTTTCTAGAACATTCAGTTTATCTGACTGAGGGATGAACCTCGGGTCAGTATACCAACCCAAAGTCATTTAAAGAACAGATTGAATGTTGGTCGAACGTTGTAACATTACATGTTACACTAGGAATAAGTAGTATAACTTAGTGTTTACTGCTTTCAGATACATGTGCTGAATAACTAGCAATTATTGGACCTAGTTTTGTTTTAATACAGTTTCTTTTATTATTATTCAGATTATCGGTGTGTGCCAAAATCCACACGATGGAAACATACCTGAGTTCATCCTTTAATTCATCACATTTTGATCGCAGGTTGGTATGACAACAGACGAAATCGACTTCGTCGTGCACCAGGAGACGATCAGACACAATGCTTATCCCTCTCCACTGCACTACGGTGGATTTCCCAAGTCTGTGTGTACGTCTGTAAACAACGTGGTGTGTCACGGCATTCCAGACAGGTAACATGACCACAGCAGTGCCATTTCATTAGTCTGTTAGTACCTAATCTGTACATGGATGTCCAGCTGTTACTCCTGTTTATAAAGAAAGTGAAGAACATTCCTGGGAAGAACAGTCTTGCCAAGCAACATTTTGCGAATGAACTCGGAAAAACATGGTAATGGGGAAACGCTCCTGTAAGAGCTTGAGGATTACTTGCTTTTAGCTTTAGTGTAGGCGACTTCCACGTCACAGGACTTTACCTCAGAGGAAAATCTGAGGAAGTGTGTGTGTGAAAAGTGTGAGTTACAACAATAAACTTACAGTGTACTAATATTGGCAGCCCTATGAATTCATATGAGAAAAATATATCTGAAGTATATTCCCATTGATATTTTACATTTTTTTTTGTACACCTGGGTATCTAGGAACAGGAAATTGTTCAACCATGACTTCCTGTTTCACAGGGGTATAAATATGAGGTAACACATAGGTCAAATTCCCTTAGTCATTCATAACAATGGGTAAGACCAAGGAATATAGCTGTGATGTGCGGCAAAAGGTTGTCGAGCTTCACAAAGTGGGAAGTGGCTATAAGAAAATAGCACAAGCATTGAAAATGCCCATTTCCACCATCAGGGCAATAATTAAGAAGTTCCAATCAACTGGAAATGTTATGAATCGACCTGGAATTGGACGTGTGTCTATATCGTCTCAACACACTGTGAAGCGGATGGTTCGAGTGGCCAAAAAATCTCCAAGGATCACAGCTGGAGAACTGCAGAAGTTAGTTGTGTCTTAGGGTCAGAAATTCTCCAAAACTACAATCTGAAATCACCTACATCACCACAAGTTGTTTGGAAGGGTTTCAAGAAAAAAGCTTCTACTCTCATCCAAAAACAAACTCGAGCGTCTTCAGTTTGCAGACACTACTGGAACTTCAAATGGGATCGGGTTCTATGGTCAGATGAACCCAAAATAGAGCTTTTTGGTAATAAACACCAGAGGTGGTTTTGGTGCACACAGAGAGGTAGCCATATGGAAAAGTCCCTCATGCCCACGGTTAAATATGGCTCTTTAATGTTTTGGGATGTTTTTCTGCCAGAGGACCTGGACATTTTGTTAGGATACGTGGCATCACCGACTTTATCAACTATCGACTGATATTAAATGAAAATGGTTTACTGACCACAAAATCAAGGTCCTGCCATGACCATCCCAGTCCCCTGACCTGAAACCCATAGAAAACCTGTGGGGTGAACTGAAGAGGAGAGTCCATCAGCGTGGACTTCGAAATTTGAAGGATTTGGACTAATGGAGGAACGGTCTCAGATCCCTTGCCATGTATTCTCCAACCTCATCAGGCATTATAGGCGAAGACTCAGAGCTGTTATCTTGGCAAAGGGAGGTAGCACAAAGTATTGACCAAAAGCGTGCCAATAATTGTTGCACACCTATATTTAACAAAGATTTTTTTTGATAAACCTCTGTTGTTTGCGCTATTCTTTGATATCAATGAGAGCGGAGTATTTTTGTGAATTTTCTTAACAAAACATCAAAAGGTGAAACAATAAAGATAATTTTTCACAGACTTCTTTGCTCATATTTACCAAGGGTGCCAATATTAGTGGAGGGCACTGTATAATCACTGATGCTAGCTAGCTAAACTGTCCAGGGTGTTATTTCTAGCTAGCTAACTGGAGCTTCCTCTTGAAGAAAATGAGCCATTGAACATAAAGAACAAAGACTTTAGTATCTATTTATTTGGCTTTTTTGGTTTAAACCCCCCCCAAAAAAAAACACTTCATGAGTCACTTCCTTTGCAGTTTTAGTTTAGTTATTTCCAGCAGCACATTTTCAGACTTATGGATAGAAGAAACTCCTGCTTGAATGGAAGTAAATTACTCTCTTAAAGTAGCTAAGCTGGCCTAGCTAGCTAACACAGACTGATTTTATGGTTTATAATCCTGGCACAACAGTAAGTTGCATTTTCAGTTGAATTTGGGGAAACCACTTGAAGCATTCCTTGTGTTGAACTATTTCAATTGCTTTTTTTGATTTGTTCGTTGCAAACAGCTGAATTTCCGTCAATTTTGACAATAAACCTGATTTGCAATGGGAGTTGAATACGTTTGATTGTCACTGTGAATACATGGTGATTTAAAGCTTCAGCTTTAGTTAGTCTTCAGCATAAGTGAGCTGTGGGACATGTTCATAATTTTATGCCTTTTATGAGCGTTTACTGTGTGTTTAAAGGATACAGTATGGCATTTCTTCAGTTTAGTGTCTACATTTCACTGTAGTTCATGCATGGAGTTGTTCAGCATGTGCACCCTAGTTCATTTTCCAAGTTCATAAATTTCAGGTGTGGATGAAGGTTGGATTTTATTGTATGTTGTTATTCATTTAAACGTGTCTTTGATGTTTAAAGTCAAAATGTTACGAAGTTAGTAGAGCCCTGGGAAAATGAAAACCTCTTGGAAAAATGTCTTAATGTGTGCTAACAGAATATTGACCTGCGGAACATAAAACCCTGGGAACATAGGAGTGACCCTGTTTAAGTGCTAAACAACTGCAGCTGTTGTTAGCTAGCTAACCAACATGACCTGAAACACCAACTTGTAGTTAATGTTCACTTCACGTACTGGTTATGACATATATAATTATGTGAGTATAGCAGACTTTTTATGAAAAAAGTTTTCTCATAAAAATATGTAACGTTACTAGACGCGTTAGCTACACATTTGTCTTAATAGAGCTACATGCATATTTCTTTTTCAGTCGGCCACTTCAAGATGGAGATATCATTAACATAGACGTTACTGTGAGTGTACACACACACACACACACACACACACACACTAAAACATGCAACTATTAACTGCTACAACTATAAAATGTTTATTATTACTAAGGGACCTGTTAGGTCATTTCATGCATTGTCTTGAATTTCTGTTGTTTGTGTATCGTGTAGGTTTACCTGGAAGGTTACCATGGAGACACCTCCGAGACGTTTCTGATTGGTTCGGTGGACGAGCAAGGTAGGAAGTTAGTGGATGTGGCACGACAGTGTAGAGACGAGGCCATCGCTGCATGTGGACCAGAACGCCCATTGTGCGTCATTGGGAACACCATCAGGTACACAGTGTGTGTGTGTGTGTGTGTGTGTGTGTGTGTGTGAGAGAGAGAGAGAGAGAGAGAGAGAGAGAGAGAAGAAGGGAGAATATGCATTGAAGTTATGCATGTTATTTTGTGTCATGTGTGAGTCAGAGAAGAAGGCAAGAAAGAGAGAAGTGTTTGAGTGTGTGTGAAGGGCAGTGAGTGACTTCACCACACACACACACACACACACACACACACACATACTGCCCTCTATTTATTTAGTTTTCCTTCACTCTCCATCTCTGTCCCTTTAAATGGACATGCTTTTGACCATTTCACTCTGAATCTAGTTTTCAGCATCACTATGGTTATGGCATTGAAGCTGACTGAACAGAGAGAGAGAGAGAGAATAAGAAAGAAGGAGAGAAGGAAGGAAATGGGAAGAAGGAGAAAAAGGTGAAGACAACTAAATAAAAAACAGATGGAACGGAGGGGAAGATAGAGAAGGGAAAAGGAGATAAGAAGTGGGGAAATAAAGAAAGAAGAGAGATAGATAGAAGATAAAATAGAAGAAATTGGAAATGGAAGGGGGATGGAAAGAGAGAAAGGAGAGAGTGTGGGAGACGGAAGAGAGAGAGAAAGGTGACGGAAAGAAAAGAAAAAGAGGATGAGAAGAAAGAAGAGACAATGTAGAGGGGAAGACAGGAAGAGACGAGACAAAAAGTGAAGGAGGGTAAGGTAAAAAGAAGAGAAGTAGTATGGAGAGAGGGGGAGGGAGGGAAGGAAGGAAGACAGAGGAGGGCGAGAGAGACAAGAAAAAGAGGAGAGATGAGAGAATGGCAAAAACATGAGGAACGAGGAGTAAAGTGAAAGAGAAGAAGCTGGAGAAAAGCAAGGAGAAGGGAGAAAAGAAAGAATGCGAGGAAAAAGACAAAGTTAAAGAGAAAAGGAGAGGGGGAGAAGGGAGAAGAAGTGAGAGTGAGAGGAAAGACAAAAAGAGGACAGACATAAATAAAGAGAAGAGAGGAAACGCAGCTAGAGGGAGGAGGACAGACGGCCAGAGAAGGGAGGGAGAGAACAGAAAAAGAGGAAAGGATGAGAAGACAACAAGGAGAGCTAGAGAGAAGAGAAGAGACAAAACAGGAAGTTAAAGGAAAAAGAGGAAGAGATGAGTGGAGAATTGAAGGAGAAGAGAGATATGGTGAGAAAGTGGATGAAAATACATTATTTACAGATCAACCTTCATCATGGATTAACATGGCAGAAATCTCTCTCTCTCCCTCTCTCTCTCTCTCCCTCTCTCGCTCTCTCACAGCTATAATTAACTCAAGGACTCTCCAGTGCTCACTAGCCTTTGTCTGAGTGTAAGGATTCAGCCTACACACACACACTAGAATGTCACCTCTAAAACCTGGCTATAAGAACATCATCTCAACATAAAAGTAAAAGAAAGAGAGAGAGAGAAAGAGGGAAAAGGGGAGGATGCGACGAGTCAGAGCTCTGAACCCTCCATTTCCCATCGCAGTGTTCTGAACAGCACTACATAGAGTTAATGTATTTCTGGGCTTGCACGAAACGAACAATTACCCAGAGTGCACCAGGGTTCTCTCCCTGCAATGGGGTGTAAATTACAGGTTAGCTGGTCTAGCTGTGCGTACATGCGCGTGTGTGCGTGTGTGTGTATGAGATGTAAATTACAGGCTAGCTTGTGCTGTCTTGAAGAAATGCAGCGTCTGCCAGGCAGAGTCCAGCTCCCTGCCGAGACACACTCGCAGCCATGGGAAGAAGGAGGACACACGGAAAGGGACGACACACAAAAACCTCTTTCTGTAGTGTCGCACAAAAGACACGACTAGAACAGCATCACCTGATTCTCACACTGATTACAGCACGGGTTCTCACAACCGCTTCTAAATGTCCAGAACACAACCGACCCCTTTATGGTCTCCACGGAATAATTATTTCATCAAAATAATCATCTAAAAAGTTCAATATTCAGTTCATTAGCCAAATATGTATCATCAGAGCTTTTCATTAGGCTTTTTTTATTTCTGGACTTTTTTACCCACAAGACTTGGTAATTGGGTAATGTTACTATTCTACCATCAGAACTGCTCATCAGTTCAGTACGTTTTCAGTACTGTTATTGGTTCTTTTCTAATATTCTTTTATATTGTCTGATTTCTCAAATTTGCATAGCAAATCATGTAGCTAACCGTATAGATTTCATGTGTGGTCTATGTATTAACATATATGTATATATTTATGATCTGGATCGTTTCGGTTCTAAAATCAGAGCCACGGTCAAAGTCATTTGAAGCACACCTATTACCATATCAGTATTTGATTTCCTTATTAGCCATAAACCAATCTTCTGTCTGTAGAAGAGTGTAATCTTTGCTTGTTGTACTGCTTAGCAATGAAAGCTTACTGTAACATTGTGCTGTGGAGGAATTGTTTATGGTGAATATTATTAATAATTATTTATTGAACACTTGATTCTATCATATTGATTGTTGACAGGGTTTTTTGTTTAAATTTATTTATTTATTTATTTTTTATATAAAAGCACTCGTGTGTGTGCATAGTAGTGATTTTTACCCTGGGTCCACTCATGTCTAAGAACACCCCTCCCATTATACAGATAAATTACTGTAACACAAATTACTGTCCTCGAATGGCTTATTGCTTTAATGTATACGTAAAGTGAAGAATTGGCTCAAAAGGCCTTGACCACACCACTGATCCTCCATGAAAATGATGTAGATGTGTCTATCAAGACAATACAACACACTGAGCAATTAACATAAGACCAATTCTTATTAATACCTACACATTTCTTTGTGATTATACTTAGAGTTGTGTTAATGTTGAAGGCTACAAAGTTCCCCTCAGGGATTAATAAAGTACTCTATCTATCTATCCATCCATCCATTCATCCATAGATAAATAGATGGATAGAAAGAAGACTGTGTTGATGGCTCTCCATTTGTAAACAATCCTTCTCACTGTACAGTGGTGAATTTCTTAATGATTTTTTTGTAATCTCTTAATGATTATGAATGTAGGATGGGTGTAGTTCTTTCTTCACACTTGGTTTCCGTTGGTTTACTTTTTGGTAAGAAAAATGACTACAGTGCTGTGAAACAGGTTTTGTTAAATTAAAACAAAGGCAACCTGAGTAACACAAAATACAGTTTTTAAATGATAATGTTATTTATTGAAGTAAAAAAGTTATCCAATACCAACTGGGCCTGTGTGAAAATGTATTTTACCCCATAGTTACTAATTCCCCAAATCTGTGAAACTGCATTCATAATGGCGTTCAGCTGGATTAGACACAACCAGGCCTGATTACTGCAAACCCTGTTCAATCAAATCAACACTTAAATAGAACTTTTTCAACAGCATGAAGTTTATTAAAAGGTCTTACCCAGTAACACACTAGGCCTAAGTTGAAATAAATTCCAGAAATTATGAAGATTGAAATACATCAGTCTGGGAAGGGTTACAAAGCTATTTCAAAGGCTCTGGGACTCCAAAGAACCACAGCGAGAGCCATTATCTCTAAATGGAAAAATTCGGCACAGTAGTGAACCTTCCCAGAAATGGCCGACCTTCCAAAATTCCTCCAAGAGCACAGCAACAACGCATCCAGGAAATCACAAAAAAGCTAAGGACAACATCAAAGGACCTATAGGCCTCTCTTGCATCAATAAAGGTCACTGTTCATGACTCCACTATCAGAAAGACACTGGGAAAAAATGGTATCCATGGAAGAGTGGCGAGGTGAAAACCACTGCTAGCCCAGAAGAACATTAAGGCTCGTTGGCATTGTGCCAAGACGCACCTTGATGATCCTCAGACCTTTTGGAAGAATGTTCTGTGGACTGATGAGCCGAAAGTGGAACTGGTTGGTTTACGCCAGGTGTAATGGAACTCCTGTTTTCCAAACACAGATTTCCATAAAAAGAACATCATACCCATGGTCAAGCATGGTGGTGGCAGTGTGATGGTGTGGGGATGTTTTACTGCTTCAGAGCCTGGGCAACTTGTAATGATTGATGGAAACATGAATTCTGCTCTCTACCAGAAAATCCTGAAGGAGAATGTCCGGTCTTCAGTCCGATTATGCTGGACTTTGCGGCAAGACAATGATCTAAAGCATACACGTCCTAGTCGTAGAAGTAAGTGAAGACTGTTGTTTTTCACATGGGTGATAGGTGTTGGATAACTTTTTTTGCTTCAATAAAAAATAATAATAAACAAAAACGGTGTTGTGTGTGTTTACTCAGGTTGCCTTTGTTTTACGTTGTATTTTGTTTGAAGATCTAAACCTCTTTAGTATGATATATACACAAAAACAGAAGAAATAATCAGGAGCAAATACTTTTTCTCAGGACCGCACATATTGAAATCTACAGGTTTTTTTGTTTTGTTTATAGAAGTTGGCGAAGACCACACAATTGTTACGTAGGCCCTGATAACTAAAAACATAGAACTGACGGAGGGTGTACTTTCTTTTTCCCATGACTCTGTTTATCTATCTATTTAGTGCAAATCTGCTGTCTAATTGAATTGTTTGGGGATTTAAGTTAATATGTACAGCAGTAATTTATTAGACTTTTCCTGTGTGCTTTAATATGTGGGCAGTTTATAAGTTTGTGTGTGTGTGTGTGTGTGTGTGTGTGTTTTCCGTAGATTTCTGTGCAGGTACAGACATGTCTCTCTGAGTAAGCTGTGCTTTTGTCTTTTGTCTGTGTCTCTTTCCCTTTTTTTCCTCTAACCCTTACTTCTTTCTTTCTCTTGCTCTATGTTCAGAGTGTGTGCAAAGACTAACACTATCATTACATGTACACAGGAGCCCATTACATCTCCTCAGGAAAGAGCACTCAGACCTCTGCTTCCCCCCCCCCCCCCCTTCTTCTCTATTTTGTCTAAATTATTTAGTTTTTCTTATTGTTTCTCTAAATGCATCTCTTGAATTTTCATTTTTACCGCCTGTTTTATTCATTCATTTATTTATTTATTTACTGAATTGCCACATTTCATGTAATTTTCACCAAAGGTGGCCTGACCTATGTGACCATAGCGACCAGACGGTGTTCCCATGACTCAGATAGATCAATAAAGTTGCATCCGTGTACCCGGCATGAGCTCCTGTAGTTCTTGCTCAATTGTCATGTTGTCAGTTTCTCACTCTGAACTACAGTGCCATCATCTCTGTGTGTTTGAATTACAGTGAAATCGCCCATTCGAATGGTTTCTGTGTGTGTCCGTACTTCATCGGCCATGGGATCGGGTCTTACTTCCATGGCCACCCCGAGATCTGGCATCACGGTAAGAGCTCATGTTTTACTGCTTTTGTGGTGTTATTTACTCCAAACTTGATGGTTTGAATTTGTAACCCATTTTAGTCATATCACGTGACCGCTACCAGTTTGAGAGGGTGAAGGTTAAGTCCCTCGGAAATCTCAATTTACTGACGTGGAACTAGTGCAGTGTAAAAAAACATTCTTGGTGAAACGTTGGCGAAAATGCAATGGTGGTGCAACAGAAAAATGTTTGCCCTGTCATCAGGAGATTGCACGTTTGAATTCCGATGATGCCACAGCAATCCTGGCTGGGCGACTAGGGAGAAAAACTGTCCATGCTTTCAGGGTGGGAATGATGTCATAGAACCTCGCCTGTCAATCACAGGGACACTAGCCAATCGAGATTCAGCTTCTTTGCTCATATTTTCCAAGGGTGCCAATATTAGTGGAGGGCACTGTAGTTTGTCGTACAGGGCTTTTTGTTTACAATACTAAAAAGCTTGGAGAATTGTTTTACCCAGACATCTCCATTCTGGATGGCTAGTTCTTCATGATGAGATTCATTCAGTAAGTTCTAATGTTCCCAGAAGTGATTTGATTCTAAAGATTGTTCAGTTTCTTTTAGCTGATGTTCTACATTTTGTTCTTTTTTAATTATTTCCTTAATATTCTTATACTGTCTAGGTTTTGCATGATAAAGATGTCGGATATCCTCATTGTCTGCGTCTCTATGTTTCCGATTTGATAAAATTCTCACTTCTTTTCTAAGATTTTTTGCATCCATCGTCAGGAACATCCATAAAGGAACTGAACTAGACCTGACAGAATTAAGTCGTCTGGCACTGCTTTTTCTAGTAGAATGCAGCTTCAGTATTTACTTGTTAAATGGAGTGGGGAAAGGGTTAGTCATTGTTTGTTTTTTCTTTTCTTTTGTTTTAATGATGGTTAAGAGGGTTGGTCATTTGGGTCCCCTGCAGTTCCTGGTCCCGCGGAAAAGTCCCTACTCGGGTTGTTGAAGCTAGGCCCAGGAACTAAAATCAGCCCTGGGTCCTCGGTTGAGACCTCGGTTGCACCAAAATTTCCGGATTCCTGAAAGGTTCCTAGGGTGACAGGAATAATGATTTATAATTGAATTTACCCAAAGAGGCTTACAAATGAGACATAATCCAGTCCAAACTGTACACTCAAGCTGTTGAGGCTTTTTCAAAGGCTCATCAGTGACACTCAATCCTAGTGTTTGAGTTTACAACCTTCAGGTCACGTGTGCATATGTCATGATTAAGATTTGAAGTGTCTTCTTAATGCTACTACTTTCTCTTGTTTTTTTTTCTTTTGTATTTACAGCCAACGATAATGATTTGCTGATGGAAGAGGGCATGGCATTCACAATAGGTCTGTGCTTGTATAGACATTCCTGTTGGATGTGTGTGTGTACTGTTTTTATATATTTTTAGGCATGTGTGATCATATTCTACCAGTAGTTTTTCATGTGATCTCAATTTTTTCCAGAGCCCATTCTGATGGAGGGAACCTCTGAATTTAGGATCCTCAGTGACAAGTGGACGGCCGTCTCGATAGATGACAAAAGGTTCTCTTCTGCTCTCCACACTTTCAAGTGTTCATAGAATGCCATCGCAGGGTTCTAGTGACAGTCCATATTTTATCACCCAACACTGCTAATGAGCAGTGTATCTGATAAAGTGGTCAATTACTATCGGAAATGTAGAAGAGGAGCTTTATTGTTGGTTAGCGCAAGGCCTAGCAAGACCCAACAGTGTAGTATGAGAGTCTGAAGTGCAGTTTGGTTGATGTATTCTGCATTCACAATATATGGGAATACGCAATCTCCATTAGCATTGGTACTGTATTAGATATACACATTTTCTATATTTTATGACATGAATACGTGTTGCCAGCATGGGCAGATAGTTTCTAATATAGCACGTTTTGTTTGTGCCTTCAATAAAAAGTAACAAAGACACTGGCCTATGAGCTATTCTCACATCGCATGTAAAAGATTTTACTCGAGTCTGGTTAGCGTCTTTATTTTCTGCCAATATGTTTAAATGGAAGGCAAGTTATATAACACAAATGTTACATATTTTTTGTAAAGTTACATATTTTTTGTAATTGTTGCAGCCAAAAATGCTTGATTTTTTTTTTTTTTTCCAAATTTTCGATGTGGAGATTTTGTTTTGTTTTTACGGCGTCTTTCGCTGTGATGTTTGTTGGTAAACGAGACCTTTTAGCTACACTCATGTTCCACGAACGTGAATTGAAGAGGGCTTTGACGGAATACGCATTTTGATGATGTCTTGGCCCAAATCTGTGGAAAATCTCAGAATATTCTGGCATTTGCTTGATTTTTGCATTCATTTCTGTGATCGTGAAATCCTGGAGGGATTGATAACAGCTTTGGATTGAACTCTGTTTATTTATTTTACTTTATAGTAAAAACCGTTCTACCAGCAACCTGATCGCTTTCGATTACACTCTCTTCCCTGTCAATCACATTGACTCTAGCCAATCGTGGGTAGCTTTTAAGCTCTTGTACAGTATGTAGAAGAGGGCAGATAGCACTTTCCTCCCAATGTGTTGCTCTGCACTGTGACAGCATGAACAGCAGTTTCAAAGTGATGCACTTCGCTGGCTTGACATGTCTTGGACGAAACATGTGTTAGCCTTTACCCTGCTCAGGCTATAGAGGAGACAATAGAGACAGCTGGCTGGTGAATGGGAATTGACGGGTGACGGGAGAGGAATGGTTTTCAGACCTGCGTGTTCGATGGGCAATTACAAATAAAAAAAACGAATAGCCTGCACATGAAATCCACTTCCAGACTTACTGGATTTTGACGTATGCTCATATTGGTGTCAGAAATAGAAATCATTAGATCGGTGCTTCCCTAGTGCCAGTGCCCATCAACCCTGGACTGGGAAAATCATCCATGTTAACATCAATCCATCCATATTCGGTACCACTTATCATACACAAGGTCGCAGGGAGCCTGGAGCCTATCCCAGGGGACTCTGGGCACAAGGTGGGGGACACAACCATCACACACTACGGACAATTTAGAGATGCCAGTCAGCCAACAGCGCATGTGTTTGGACTGGGGGAGGAAACCTGAGTACCTGGAGGAATAAAATGGAGAACATGCAAACTCCACACACACCAGGCGGAGGTGGTATTCAAACCGCAAGCCCTGGCGGTGCGAGGCATACATGCTAACCACTAAGCCACCAAGCCACCATGCCCCCATCCATGTTAACATCAGTGTTAATTCTGAGCTTTTTAAAAGCTGAAATAATTCCGCCTTCCCCAATTCTTCCACGTCTTTTTAATGACATAGATGCATTTGCTTGAATAGCCTGTCGTACGCACCCTCAAGCTAATTGCTAATGGCTCAGTCGGCAGGTGTGGACAGTCTGCACCATTGCTTGGTCAGCGCTTTAGCTGAACTCCCATGTTTAAGGTGGATTGAAGGGAGAGGTAGTGTGAAGAGACAGGGCCAAATCACTGGCTTCTCCTTAAATGTAAATCACTTAGGCTGTTTAAATATGAGTCACTCATATCTCGTGTGTGTGTGTGTGTGTGTGTGTGTGTGTGTGTGTGTGTATTTGTGATTTCCAGATCAGCCCAGTTTGAGCACACAGTCATCATCACCTCTGATGGTGTGGAGATTCTGACCAAATTGCCAGATGAGGAATGATTGTGGTCAAGAAGCGTGTGCGTGTTGTTTGAGTGAAGATATTGTATGACGTGTGTAGTGCAGTAAAAATATTTTGTAGTGTTTGAAAACGTGTTCACAGGCAAAAAGGCTTTTGCGAATTCTCACTGTTCACAGGCTATTCCTGATTAAAGAAAGAACAACAGTTTTTGTGCTGTGATGTTTGCTATGTTAGCCAAAAGTGTGCCTTATTTTGTTTTTGGTACCAGTTTGACATTGAGGGATTTTACAGTGCTGTGAAAAGTATTTGCCCCATCCTGATTTCTTCTGGGGGGTTTTTTGTGTATATCTCATACTACATAGTTTTACATCTTCAAATGAAACGCAACATAAAACAATGGCAACTCGAGTAAACACACAGTACCGTTTTTATTTCTTTTTATTGAAGCAAAAAATGTTATCAAACACCTATCACCTGTGTGAAAAACTAGTTGCCCCCTTAAGCTTAAAATCTGGTTCCTGTAGTTCCTTTGATGTTGTCCTTAGCTCTTTTGTGACTTCTCGGATGAGTCGTTGCTGTGCTCTTAGAGGAATATTAGAAGGTTGGCCACTTCTGGGAAGGTTCACTACTGTGCCGAGTTTTTCCATTTGGAGATAATGGCTCTCGCTGTGGTTCTTTGGAGTCCCAGAGCCTTTGAAATAGCTCTGTAACTCTTCCCAGACTGATATATTTCAATCACCTTCTTCCTCATCATTTCTGGAATTTCTTTCAATTTTGGCATAGTGTATTACTGGATAAGACCTTTTAACCAAATTCATGCTGTTGAAAAAGTTCTATTTAAGTGTTGATTTGACGGAACAGGGTTTGCAAATCAGGCCTGGTTGTGTCTAATCCAGCTGAACTCCATTATGAATGCAGTTTCATAGATTTGCGGAATTAGTAACTACGGGGGACAAATACATTTTCACACAGGCCCAGTTGGTATTGGATAACTTTTTTTTTTTTTTTTTTACTTCAGTAAATAACATTAACATCATTTAAAAACTGCATTTTATGTGTTTACTCAGGTTGCTTTTGTTTTATCTTTGATTTAGTTTTAGTTTCTGAAACAATTTAGTATGAGATGTACACACAAACAGAAAAAAATCAGGATGGGGCAAATACTTTTTCACAGCACTGTACGTTAATCCCATTTAAAATGTATTCAGTATAAAGCCAAGAAATAAATCAGCTTTTTTTTTTCTTTTCTTTTTTTTAAACTGTTTTGATAACTTGTGTCTTTGACTCCTACTTTTCTCTTAAAAAATTAAAGCCTTGAAGCCACCTTTTAGTTTGTTTACATTAAGCTCTGCTAAATGTTTCATTAGGAGAGCGTATACTACATCACTCTTAAAATGTGTCTCAAGTTCAGCGCCGGAATGACCAAGAAAACCTCGTTACATCTCATTAACATGGCTCACGCTCACTATCTGCTCGCGTCATGAGATTACAGTAGAGTAATGTCATTATGTGAGCGCACATCCACTGAGAGGTGATTTTATTTATGGCATTTGAGGGCTCCCTGGCATCAGGGGCTTCCTATATAATCAAGTTTAGTAACTGATCATATTTAGGGCTATGATGAGATTGGACAGGTGGAGCTAAGAGGCTAACAAAACCATGATCTGTTCTTGATGGATGATGCATGACACAAGACTGCATACACCAAGACATGATATAACTATGAGGCTTCATGCCAAGCAACTCTGCATGAACAAATTGATGGAACCACACAAACAGGCTTACTGTAGAGCGCTAATTATATCTTGGCGATGCCTCCAATCATGAACTACACACTATATTCTTACGCCATACATTATACAGCATATTTGACTGTCTAATACCAGGAATTTTGTATAGTAGTAACTAGGGCTGTACAAAGTTTCAGTTGAGACTAAGACAATATTTAGCAAGACCGATGCCCAAGACTGGGACAAGTCCAAGTCAATACAGAAAACATCTCAAGACCTAATGTGATTCCTCCAGCCCTAGTAGTAACATCTGACATCAAATATTCACATGTATTGTGAATATGGCAGAACATTCACCACAGAAACAGATGGCAATTTAAAACCCTAAAAGTTCATAAACCTTCGCTTGGTCAAATATGCCTCTTTGTGTCTCAAATATGGCTTGGAGAGACAGATACATTTACACTTATAGCATGTGGCTCAAATGTATCTCAGACCTGCACTGTATTTAAATGATATGTGGATCATTTCCGTCCAGATATTGCTCAAGGTCAAAGGTAGACCTTTTGTGAGATTTCAGTATCTAAATCTCGATTTATTTAACCGTAGCCCAACCTTTCGAAATATACCATAACAGCCAGAAGTACTGTATTTTGTTGATCACTAACATTAGCTAAGACAGCATTCGGGTTCTAGGACTAAACATTTCTGGGTTCCGGATCATCCTTTAATCTCAAGCCTGGTTGTTTCAAACATGTGCCAATTATTTAGTGACCTCACAAATTCAGCTTATAGCTATACATTGATGGGGGGACATTTCAATTTAATAAGTAAGGAGTAGGCTACTCTTACTGTACGGTTAATGTTACCTGCAATTGATTATTTTCCCATTTTATTCCTCATATGTCATAGGACACTGGTTATCATTTTTAATTTATTAATCAATTATGTGCTGCTTTTTATCCATCCATAGTTACATATAACGCTGTGGAACGTCTGTGAGTTAGTTCCTGTTATCAAGTATGTTATAAATAAACATATAAACAGTCATTCTCTCACTAGCCTCTCTGTTATAATCTCTGTTATATCTCTCTGTTCAAGTTAATAATACCAACAAAAAAAAAAAAATTACGATCTCAGCTTGTCATGTTCTTAAATTACTGAAGACATCTTACTGAGTTGTAGAAACAAGTTTAGACACTCGAAACTCCTTCCATTAATGTTAAATAACCATCTGCATGTAGAAACCTGCAGCATATCAACAATATGTTTTTATTTAAATAATAATCTACATGTTTTTAATCTATTTATTAGCCTTGGATTATGTTAATCTAGATGTATTAAATCCAGCGCACTCATATGCTATAAACTGAGATTTAGCTGCACTATTGTCAAAGCTGCTGCTCTAGAAAATTAATCAACACCTTCTGACCAATCAGAATCGAGAATTCATCAGATATAAATGTGTGTTAAAGGAGTCTAATCAAAATCAAAGGAGTTTTAAAAAAAAAAACACACACACATCTTGAATGCATGTACATGCTGCAGTTTAATGACGGAGGCTACAACAAAACAATCAGGTGTAAACGGAACCAGGTGTAAAGTCAACACGTGACCCGACCTGACCCGGCCCGGATGTTGTAACTGTTACACCCTTTCCTTTGTAAGTGGGGTGTGTCCTAAATGAATGCCATTTGGAACCGTAGCTCGTTAAACCCGATATTCGCCGGTTATCCTGCTCTTCAACTTGGCTCGTGAGGGCGCAACCGCCGTGGTCGCGCGGCAACAACAAAGCGCACGAGTAATTAACGGACAACCCCCGCCCATTCGCAGGTTTATGTTTATATTGAAAAAAAAGAAAAGAAATAAAAATAAACGGAAAGTCTCCAACAGTCAGCATGGCAACGTCTCAAACCGCATGACAGTAAGAACGATGAGTTATTACGCAACAATCATCTAACTACGGTTAGATAACTAAACAGACGAGTCTGTAACGCGGAACTGTAAAACACGGGTTTATAAAAACCCTTATCTACGATTTAATCTAATTCACTGACACAATAGTGTCAGCTAATAAAAACGGTCATTTAGATGTTATTTTCGTCTCTGGAGCGGTCCTTTCTCCCGAAACCTTTCACAGATGCGATTTTCAACTGATTATTTTTTTCTTTCTACTTCTCTCACTCTCTTCTGTCAAAATGGCTCCGTCCCAAACCGCATCTCTACCGTACTACATAGCCTCAAACAGCCTAGAATTCCCACTGATTTAGCACCGTGTGTAGGGAAGCATCATCGTGTAGTCTACTGTTTACCTAAATATTCATCTCATTCAGTCTCATTCATCACAGACTGTTATTTTAGGCATGTCCCCTTTTTTTAACTATCATTTTTATAATTATGATTATTTTATTAGTAGGCTATAATAATAATTTCTTATAGCTAATAATAATAATAATAATAATAATAATAATAATAACATATCTATCTATCTATCTATCTATCTAGATATATGTAGCCTAGTCATAATAGGCTATCGCCTATATTATAAAGTATTATCGACATTAATATTGTCTCTAAAATATTATTCTTATTCTTATTTCCTCTACATCTTCTTTTTCCTCTTATTATTATTATTATTATTATTATTATTATTGGTGGTGGTGTTGCTGCTGTACATAAATGAAGAATTTTTTGTTTTTTAGCCTTCCTTCTTATTATTAAACCTATTATTTAATTATTAAGAGATTAAGTAGGAATAACAACAGCAACAATAATAATAATAATAATAATAATAATAATAATAATGGAATTTACTGCTTACTTTTGTCTTTTTCTTAAGGGAAGACTTAGCCTACTTTAGCCCATATATTTTGTCTTTCTTTATCCCCCCCCCGTGTGTGTGTGTGTGTGTGTGTGTGTGTGTGTGTGTGTGTGTGTGCGTGTAGAGCTGTGGTCGATAGCAGCTCCTCTAAACGCGACTCTTACATCGAAATGTAATTGCAGTCATTTTGCAGAGTCTTTGTGCACATTTGCCTTTTCCGTGTCGCAATTACAAGCAATTTCGGCGAATCTTTTTAGTGGAACAAAAAGAATGGGATGGGGGGGGGGGGGAGCGAGAGAGAGAGAGAGAGAGGTATGAAATGGAGTTTTGGTGTTTGGCAGTGGTTGGGTGGGTGGAGAGGTGGAGAGGTTCGCGGTTAGCTTTTTAGCCGCCTGCTAAAGCGTTTGCAGGTGGTCCTGAGCGCGCGCGCAGGGGGTCTGTTAGAGAAAAGAGCTGCTTAAATCAGCCATGTTATCATCATGACCTCCCACTGAGACTGCAGCCGAGGACAAACCGGTGGACAAAATACCACACATTTAAGTCTTTTATCAAGTTAATATAGGCTTACCTTATCCGCGCCTTTGGCATTTTAGCTATAAATATTTAAATATGTAGAATATTATAGTCTACATTGGGTCCCCAGATGGCTGAAATTATATGATTTTTTTTGTTGTTGTTATTGTTTTCTTTCTCTTTCTTTGAAAATAAATACAGCATTTTTATTTCACAATCTAATAGCTCTTTTTTCCCATTGTTGTTAAAGCATGTTAAATCATTTGTCTCTAAAATGTACATGTGGGAAAAATACAGCATGTTTTAATGAAAATATAACGAAATTATTTCTAAGAAACGAAAGAAAATAAACGAAATACTTTAAAAAATAAACATATTTAGAAAAAAATAAGATTCATTTATTTATTTAAAATAAATAAATATAATGTGAGAATACTGTGGTATGAGAAGCCTATAGTGTTATCCTTTAGTGACGTGGCTGCGTTATTGTTGTTATAGCGACCAAATTGCGCGTAAAATCCTGAGCTTGTACAGTATTATGGGATATGCGGGCGTGTATAGGATATAAGCTACGGATGTGTATAGTGCTCAGCGAACGGATGCGATTAGCCGAGACTCCTAATGATGTGGTTTGCAAATAAAGGTCGGCATTTCAATCATTGCCAGCTGAAACGCTGTAGGAATATGTGACATGCTTACAATGTGCGGTAATAAGGCCATAAATAGGCTGACTGTACATTGGTGGAAATTCCTATGGCTGCGGAATTTAGACTGAAACGTTTCAGAAGAAGAAACCTTTATTTGTCACATATAGCTTACATTACAGCACAGTACCTGGTAGTTCTTCTAAATAAAAATAAATACATACATTATCTATCTATCTATCTATCTATCTATCTATCTATCTATCTATCTAGGCCTATATAATATTCATGTTTAAGGGGTGTGGGATGTTGAAGGTTAAATTAGGGTGTGTATGAAGAAAACCCATGCAAAGGGGATGGAAACCCCCCCATCAAAGGGGATGAGTTATACTTCACATTGAATTTATATCAATATGAACTGAGATTTTTATTTTAAAATTAGTATATTCTGGAGCTATTTTTTACTAACTAACTAACTAACTAACTAAATATATATCTTGTAAATAGAATTAGATTCACAATTTACTTTGAATGGAGGTTTGTAATGTAAACTTCCCCCCAAAAATGCCCACATGTTGCCTATTTTGTAAACTCTGGGGACTTTACACTGTAAATCAAATTGCATCAGCTGGACATGTGGTTTCTATCATAAAGGACATAGGGGGTTCCCATACAGGTTCCCATACACACGCAAGTTTAAGACCAATAGAGCAATTGCTATAGAAGGACATTTTATGGTTTTCTAGAGCACATTTTTTTTAAATCAATGATTTCCTGAACCATCATTGTTGGTGCTTTGGTGCTACAATGGCGTGAATAATCATTCCAACAACACTCAAGCTTCATGAAATGTCTCTTCAGTTGGTGGTGGAACCAACAATCAAGGTGCGGTTGAGATCCAAAAATGGTCCTTCTTTGACATCGCATGAAGGAACTGTTCTGGTGCACACTCTCAGAAATAAAAGTAATGAAAGTTCCTTGTGGCTTGGGTGAGACTATCAAGGGTACATCTTATGTACCTTTAGTACTATTATACCTGGGAAAGTGCACATGGTCCAATTATAAACATACTCATAGGTATAATCATTCATACTAAATATACAAAAGATGTGCCCTTGATGTTCCCAAATTAGCAACAAGGAACAGTTCCGACTGGTACCCTTATTTCTGAGACAGTAGCCTGCCATTAACTTGAAATGTGTCCTAGAGTGTTACCTTAGTACTGGTCTTTGCAATACTGATATCAGTGAAGGCTGTCGAATACAAATCAAACTTTTAATGTTTTATTGAGTGCTGTGATTACTGGAATCTCTGATTAAATGTGACAGAGGCGACACAGCTATTAAGGCGTTCGCCAGTGTATTAGAATTGACTCAGAACTACTGGCACATCAATGATCCATCATTTGTATATATATATATATATATATATATATATATATATATATATATATATATATGATAAGGTTATTTCTTTTGGTGCTGCCAGCTGTTAGGGACAAATAACTGTATGTGTATTGTTTTTTAACTGGGATATCATCTGGAACACTATCTTTACACCCTTAAAGAATTCAGGCCATTAGTAATTGACAAAATTATGCCACACAGAACTGACAGAACTGCACACGTGGTCCCAAGTAACTTCAATTGAATTCAGTTCAATTTTATTTGTATAGTTTCACAATAGACATCACAAATCAGCTTTATGGAAATATATACATTCCATATATACATTTTAAAATGTATAAATGTATCCCTACTGAGCAAACGAGAGGCTGCTCTTGGTTGCAAGGGAAAACTTCCTGAGACGACACGACCCAAGGAAGAAACCTTGAGAGGAACCAGACGCAAAAGGGAACCCATCCTCCCTTTTGATGATGGGAAATTATTTATCTTCTACTGTATACTGTATATTCAAAAAGTGCTAATTGTGCTAACGGGAATTTATGAGTTTATGACTAACTCCTTGCCTTGCCAGATTAAAAAGCACTGAAAACTATGACCTGCCTCTCTTCATTGTTTCTGAAAGGACAGTGGGTTATTAGTGACACTTTTTATCTTGTTTTTCTGTCATGCGTATGCTATTCAGATCAATTCACACACACACACACACACACACACACACACACACACACACACACACAAATAAGATTCTCACGACTGGTGTGACGGCCTCATCCTTACACATTCTCATCCTTAGTTCAGCAGCTTAGTTACATAATGTAACCATGACTGCTCATTGGTCACGTGGTACAGGGTTTATGATGTGAAATGATTGTTGTCATATTGGTATCTCCAGGTGTGTGAATCTTGAAGCACACACACACACACACACACACACACACAGTTTTAATTGCACTATGGCACTTTATACATATTGTGCATCATCTATCCTATTCCTAGAAAAAAAAAAAAAGGCTGAGTTTCAAGTAATGAAACTTTAGACGACCGCGTGTCCCCCATACCAAAAATAATCCAAGGCTGAGTCGGAGCTGGAAGCGCAAGGCTTTTTGGGAGAATAATGTTTCCGAGGCGGTTATGCTTGAGGCGGTTTTATGCTCTCTCTCGCTCTCTCTCTCTCTCTCTCTCTATTTTACTTTGCTTCAGTGCCGCTCATAAAACGTCTGGGAGAGGCGCGCAATGACTCCAGAAAGTCTGTAGTGGGAAGAGTCGTGTAGCCGCACACGGAACGCCCTCCCCGCCCCGTTTCTCCGCCGCGTGCCAAAAGACGCACCCGCACACCATCCCGCGTGCTGCTTTCTCCAAACGCATGCTTCCACGCATACTTGAGCCGCATACTAGCGCACTAAATAATAGTAATAGTGCGCCTTGGCGCTCACATAGCCTACAGTAGGCCGCTATGTCTACGTTTGCATAGCCCGTAACCGCATAATCCAGATCTCAGTATTACAAGAAGTTACTATTATTTTTTACATATTTATGCAATAGTATGCGCTTATTATTATTATTATTATTATTATTATTATTATTATTTTATTTTTATTTATTTATTTTTTTTTTTACATAGTCAGCATGCTCTATCAACCGTGTAAGGGTTACATCCGAGATTTCGTACTAGTACTTTCATGCTTATGATTTGCACTGGAAGACACGCACATGGCGGCTGTTAAATACACGTTGCTACTGGACCGGAGGTGTGCGGTTTGAAACAGTCCAGCCGTTTCCTCTCAGCGCCCTCAAGGCGTCGTTTCTCTTTCCACTTCTGTCTATACAAACAAGGACAATAAATCCTTCAATAAAACTACCTATACTCTCAAAAATAAATGTACTAAACTTTAACTACGTTTTTCTTGTTGAACCATCAAGGGCACGTTTTGTACAGGCTGCCTTTAATATCCATCTGTTACCTGGAAACCTTTAAAAGTAATTTAAGATACATAAGCTAATTAAAAGCTAATTAGAGCACATTAGAGGTACATCACATAGGCCTACACTTTCATACACTCAAAAAGTCTTTTCATTTTTATGGAGTGTTAAGTGGTAACCTGAAAGGTAGCCTACATCTTTTGTTCCTTTACATGGTAATGTGAAGGCACTGTACCTATAAAACGATTTAAGGTACATAATTGGACCCTAAGGACCACTCCTGTATCGATTAACTATCAAGTGTAGGTAAAAGTTACGTACTAAAGGTAGAAAATATGCATCCTTGATGCAGCCCAGGACATTTTGGAAGCTTTATTTCTGGGAGTGTACATTTGGCTTAAAATGGTACAAAATAAATAAATACATTGTGAAGTGTATTATTATAGCTACGGACGTCTTTAAACGTTATTTAAAGGCTCATAGGGATAGTTAAGGGTTATTAGCTTGGAATAGGAAATCACTCTGTTGTAGGGTTTGACATAGGGTTTACCCAGAGGGACTTAATAAATAACCGTTACATTTGACATTTTCTAAGAGTGTACTGTACTTGAGATGGGGTTTTTTTTTCAGGGGTTCTCCAGGAAATTCCTAGGTCTTGTATAAATGCAGTCCCATTATGAAAATACATACTTCAGGCCCCTTGATGGTCCTCTTCACCTATAGGGGCACTGAGTTATCACTGACACAATTCTTGGTCTCTTAGGGTTTTTTGTTTTTTAAACAGTAGGGATTGCTAACCATCAGTAAAACACGCCACCAGTTACTCCGCGGTTTATTTGTATTTCAGTGCAGCCACGTTGTAAAGTTAGTCAGACACAGTTCTAGGTCGACATCAAAATGCAGGTTTTCTTTGTTTTTTTTTTATTGTGAGTACAAGTTGTATAAACAGCATGATAGATTACTCTGTAGGCCTAATATAGTCTGATAGGAAAATGTACAATGCACGCAATAAAAGGCTACCCGTTTCTTTTTTTTTATTTACTTGGCATGTGATTGGTCCCACTGTCCTGTGACTGCAAACAAAACAAATAAATAAATAGAAAAATAATTTAATGTTCGTCGATTTGTTGCACGTTCTGCGCAGAGCTCGAGCGCGCCACGGAAATCCACAAAGTAAATAAAAACCATCAGAATTCAAATTGCATGTCGGAGTTAGTGTTTTTTTCTCTCTCTCCGTGCTTTTATGTGCACTACAAGTTCATTGTCTTGTAACAGGTGCATCCGATTCCCAAGTTTGTGGCTAGAAAATGGCACCAGCGCTCATGGCGGAGTTGTGATGGGGTTGCGAGAGCGCGCTTGGCTGTAAATGCGCGTTCGTGGATGAGTACCATGGATAGTTGGACAAATACGATGGTGCAGTGGTGTTGGGGGGACCAGCGGCCTGCTCTGTGTTAGAGTCCCCGTCTCCTGCAGCTTGTTGATTCGGGGGGAAATCCCAGGCGGTGTGCGGGGGAGGAGACGCAGGAGGAGAGTCACCTGAGCCCACGTGTTGCTCTGGCGGAATCTCCCCATTTTTCCACAACTTTTTGAACTTGGAGCGCCGGTTCTGAAACCAGATCTTCACCTGCGTGGAGTAAGAGCAACGCAAAACATAAGAGATCACACTTTTGAGAATGGGGGTTCCTAGTGCTAAAATGAAAATGTGCAAGATTGCTGACCTGGGTCTGGGTGAGGCCCAGAGAGGCTGCGAGCTCTGCGCGCTCCGGTAGCGCCAAGTACTGTGTCTTCTGGAAGCGGCGTTGAAGGGCAGCCAGCTGGAAGCTCGAGTAGATGGTTCGTGGTTTCCGGACTTTCTTTGGCTTGCCATTCACCATGCGCACCTCCGGCTCACTCTCGTCTTTCTCTAACCCACATACACACATATAAAACTTTGATTAACATGCTGCATACATAACCAGAATATGCATAGATGTAGAAGTTGGAAAAATTCTGCGAGTTAGATAAAGTGGGCAAAGTTTCTCAAGCCATGCGTACCACAATGTTTCCAACCTCTACATTTATTCCAAAAGTCTACACTGCAATTACTACCCAAAGTTTGGATATTTTTCTCCAGTGAGAAACGTCTCAGACTTTATTTCTGCTATAATTTCTTGACAAAGTTGAAATTTTTGACACACAGAACAATTTCTTCCTTTCTTTATTCAGTGAGGCTAAAAACTTTTGACTCCCTGCTTTTATTTATTTCTCCAAGTCTTTATTTTTCCTCTCTGTAAATTCTTGTATGGGCAACTTTCTTAAGAAACATGACTTTCCTCTTGTTTTCCCCTACTGACACTGAGATTAGACCATTTTGGTTTCTCCGCTATTTGTTTATTTCTCTCTTCATTTTCTCCTCAAAAATTTAGGAATGGTTTCTTGAAGAAAACATTTCATCTCTCGTGCAAATTCACACATACAAATGATTTTCACTATGCAGACTGTGTCTGAATGAGCATTACAAAGCACGGAGGCGCACCAGATCTTTACCTGGCTCTGTAGGCGTGGGTGATGAAGAACCGGGTCCATAGGCGCCATAAGCGCCGTATGAAGTGCCGAAGCCCATGTCGTAGGGTTTGGGGCTGTAGGGTCCGCCGCTCACTCCTCCATGGGAGTACGAGTAGGAGGCGAGTTGCGCGTAAGCCGCCGTTCCTGCGCAGTTTGCGCTCTGAGGGACGCTGTAGAAACTACTATCGGTGACGGTGGACACCGGCAGTGTGGGTGAGTCCTGAGACTTGTGCACGGCGCTGAAGTTGCTGGAGGTAAGATGTGTTGTGTGCATATCCGAACCAAGGCTATCCAGAACCGCGGTCATCTCTCTCCTTTCCTTCTAGTAATTACCTTCGCAGTAATTAAAGCAGTAATCGGAACGAACTGACAATACTTCCGTTTAGGTATGTGACTATGATCCGATGTCTTTTGGAACTTGCTGTTTAATGATAAATGTTTGGCCCGGTAGAGGCAGTGCTTCTCAGGAGTCCCTGCTGAAGTCTCAATACACTGCTGGTGATGCATTGGTGCTCCGAGTCCCTGTGTTCGAGGTAGTGATGGGTGGAGTCAATCTAGTGGGTGGGCACATCATGCGGGGCGTCATGTGAGGAACCAATGGATGGATGGATGGATGGATCGAGGGATAGGCATTCGGTGAAGCGCAGATTAATTCCCAATCACTTAATATCTGTTTTATTGCATGACTATTTCATTCAGAAAAATGAATTACAATTAGAAACACTTTCATTTCTGACAGAGTTATAGCTTTAATAATAGAAACTATACAACTGGCACAACTTTCACCATTCACCCTACTTAGCTCTGGGTTTGCATGGGCGAACTTCCAGTTTGCATCTTGCCCCAGCTCCATACCTGACATCCTATCTGTGTTTCCCATCGTGTGACGAAGCTTAACTGTTCCACAAATAACTAATGCCCCATGTCTCACATGTTTCTTGAAAGGTTCTTCAATGGCTTATATATATATATATATGTGTGTGTATATATACACACACACACACACACACACACATACATTCTAGAGTGCAGAGTAAGTTGGGTGTAGCAGTACAAACTGTACAACTGAGCATTTTGTTGGATGACAACATAGTACATCAAAAATAGCAGCCCAAACATAGCAAAGGCCAAGAGCAAAAACCTGTCATAAATGCCACAAGCCACATTTTTTAAGGCAGGTGGTTTATACATATTTAAAGTGAAAAATATTATATATATATATATATATATATATATATATATATATATATATATATATATATATATATATATATATATATATATACTGGTTTCTATTATACATTTTCTGCCTGAATCTTTTGGTTTTAATGGTTTATAGGAGTCCAGTCATTTTTCATTAATACAGTTTAGGGTATCACTCATTCTTTCATTCAGTAACTGCTTTATCCTGGTCAGGGTGGCGATTGAACTGGAGCCTATCCTGGGAACACTGGGGGTGAGGTGGGAATACACCCTGGATGAGATGCCAGTCTATTGCAGGGTCATTTATCGTAGCCAGTCCACCTACCAGCATGTTTTTGGGACGTGGGAGGAATCCAGAGAACCCCAAGGAAATCCACACTTACAAAAAAAACATCTGAAAGCCCCCTCACACATAGTAACCAAAGCTCATGATTGAACCTGGGACTCTGGAGCTGTGAGGCAACAAGGTTACCTGTTCTGTCACTGTTTTGCACTTTAGGGTATTGTTGTTATTATTATTAGTAGTAGTAGAATTAATATTAGTCTTAGTGTATGTTATTAAATACAGGGAAAAGTGTCAATTGTTTTGGCACTGTCACTAGAGATATGATGGAGAGGAAGTATTGAGTATTCTTTTAATGGCACATTGGGTAGTTTGGTCTAGATATGCTATAGGCCTATATCAGTGTTTTCCCTTGTTTTTTTTAAAATATTGTTTTCTTTTTAGTATCCTTCTTTTCATTCCTTTCCTTTCCTCAAGTGCAGGATCATTACAGTTGCTAACATCATAGAGGTCCAGGTCTATTAAGTCACCATTAAACCAAGGCTTATTACCAAAATGTCATCATCAGAGACCAGCAGACTCGTCTGAGAAACCGTTTAAATCACATGTAATTCCATTAAGGCACTCCAGACTGTGATATTAACCATTAATACAAAATACTACCAGTATCTGTTAACAAATGATTAGGGTTATGTTTCGCATGATAATGATCTCCTTCTGTAGAGGAAAGTCTAAATGTCTACCTAGTTCCTATGTAAGTGGAGGACATTAGGCATAATGATTTCTACACCTCAGAGCCATTTGGGCTTCAGCTACTCTCTGATAGTATTCGGTCATTATCAAACACGACTCGCCACCTACCGGTCAAGGTGTGCACTGCACCCTGTTTGGACTGCGCATGCGCACTGCTTGAACGCAGACGGCGCCACACAGTCGCCTCAGCCTCCTCAGGTGAGCAAAACAGCAATTTACCTCCGGTAAACACCGGGGGATAAAAAAAAGAAGAAGCTCGTAGGCCACCTGATGCCCTGTCGCGCCAAACGCCCCCCCTAAAACACTCCAACAAGTGGCAATTTTCTCTGAGTCTCCAGTCAGCGCCACTGAGGTCGAGTCTAATTTCAGGATACTCAGCCGAGCAGGCTTGGCCCTTGGCTGCCGAAAATGCCAGCGTTACAGTTTGAAGGAGATTTCTCCTTGAGCCTTGTAATACTCTCTTAGGACAGCAAGTCTTGTTGGGTTTATTCTAGTTCCATGACACAGCCTGTTTTCCCCCTCCCTCACTGTATAGCCTTCTCATGCTAACAAGTATACCAGTGATACATCCCGCCATTTTAAATCACACAGTGTACATGAATTGAAATAACATGACGATGAAAAGCAGGGTCAGAGAGCCTTAAATAACATTAACAAGTTAATGAAGAACATCTCTCAAGAGTTGTTCGATGATGCCATGACACCGATCTTCACTTGAAGTGTGAAGTAAATAACATTGATTATCTTGTTTCAGTGGCACCTCACAATGGGTGGGATATGAAGCAACAAGTGAACAGCCAGTTCTCAAAGTTGATGTGTTGGTAGCTGGGAAAATGGGCAAGTGTAAGGATCTGAGCGACTTTGACAAGGGTTATATTGTGGGTCCTGGCATTCACGTGGATGTTACTTTGACACGTATCACGTACCTAAACATCGTTTCAGACCAAATACACCCCTTCATATTCCCTAACGTCAGTGGCCTCTTTCAGCAGGACACGTCGTACAAAATGTTCAGGAACGGTTTGAGGAACATGACAAAGAATTCAAGGTGTTGACTCGGCCTCCAAATTCCCCAGATCTCAAATCAATCGAGCATCTGTAGGATGTGCTGGACAAACAAGTCTGATCCATGGAGGCTCCACCTCGCACTTACGGGACTTAAAGGATCTGCTGCTAACGTCTTGGTGCCAGATACCACAGCACATCTTCAGAGGTCTTGTGGAGTCCATGTCTCGACGGGTCAGAGCTGTTTTGGTGGCACGAGGGGGACTGACACAATATTAGGCAGGTGGTTTTAATGTTATGGCTGATCGGTCCAGTGCAACTGCCATAACCATGACTCCTTAGAAAGCTTGCTAAAATTATAGACCATAAGTATGAATGGTAAGTGGTAAAAGTAACAAAAAATAAATATATATATATATATATATATATATATATATACATATATATATATATATATATATATATATATATATATATAAAATTTCAATCTTATTGACAATTTAAAAAACAAAAAACAAAATTACTTGCCATTAGAGTAACAAATTAAAATAAAAAAACAATATTTAAAACAACAACACCAACAAAAAATGATTAAAAAAGCAGCTTGGAAAACAGGCCGAATAATATATTTGATTTAAAATAATCTCATATTAAGAAATATTAGAACTTGAATATGATTTCAACTGCTGAAATCATTGGACTAAATCTTTACACTTTCAACATCTAATAATTTTTTACTATCAACTGCTCTTACCGGTCACAACCTCAAGCAGTTGTAGCTGATTTTTGTACTTTTGAACAAAATGTCCTTCTTCTTGGATTTGTGTATCCTACTATACAGTACTACCTCTACATCTATACACTCACCGAGCACTTTATTAGGAACACTGTACTAATACTGGGTATGTTCTCCATTTGCTCTCAAAACAACCTCAATTCTTCCTGCCATGCACAAAATGTTGGAAACATTCCCTTGAGTTTCTGGTCCACGTTGACTTGATGGCATCACATAATTCCTGCAGATTTTTCAGGTGCACGTTCATGCTGCGAATCTTCCGTTCAACCACATCCCAAAGGTGTTCTGTTGGATTCAGGTCCGGTGACTGGGAAGGTCACTGAAGAACACTGAACTTGTTATGTTCATGCTGGAAGTAGCCATTAGAAGTTGGGTAAATTGTGGCCATGAAGGGATGTACATGGTCAGCAAAAATACTCAAATATGCAGGTTGGGTCCATGGATTCATGGTGTTCGCACCAAAGTCTGACCCTACCATCTGTCTGCCTCAGAAATTGAAATTCATCAGACCAGGCTACATTTTTCCAGTCTTCAACTATCCAGTTTTGGTGAGTCTGTGCCCAGTGCAGCCTCAGCTTTCTGTTCTTGGCTGACAGGAGCGAAACCCGACGTGGTCTTCTGCTGTTGTAGCCCATCCTCTCAAGGTTCAACGTGTTGTGCATTCTGAGATGCTTTTCTGCTCACCACAATTGTATACAGTGGTTATCTGAGTTACTGTAGCCTTTCTGCCAGCTCAAACCAGTCTGGCCATTGACCTCTCTCATCAACAAGGTGTTTCCGTCCACAGAACTGATGCTCGCTGGATGTTTTTTCGTTATTGCGCCATTCTGGGTGAACTTTAAAGACTGATGTGTGTGAAATTCCAGATCAGCAGTTATAGAAATACCAAATCAGTCTGTCTGACATCGTTAATCATGCCACGGTCAAAATCCCTGTGATCACATTTCCCCAATTGTGATGGTTAATGTGAACATGACCTTGCATGATTTTATACATTGCACTGCTGCCACATGTTTGGCTGACTAGATAATTGCACGAATGAGTAGGTATACCAGGGTTCCTAATAAAGTGCTCAGTGAGTGTAAATATCAGTATCTCCTATAAAAAAAATATTGTTACCTAGTTTGGTCATGACACCTAATGAGTGACACTATGAAAAGTCAAAGGCTCTAAATTGTTTAATCAAAAACAGGAGGAACCAAACACAATAATCTCAAATAACAAAACAAGAAAGTAATAACATATCTAAAATGCATGTTACAGTATTGTGGTAGCTAGCCTATCTGTAACCATTTAAATGTGCTATATTTATTTGAAATACACAGGGACATAAAGACAGAAATGTTGAAATGTCAGCATGTATATGGGAGCGTGCTTGTTATTTCCATTATTGTATAAGAAGCCTTAGTGATAGCTAGTTAGATACAGTTATTTTAATGTAGTGAGCTAGGAAATCATGAGTTTTCAGGGAGTTTTCATTTGTAACTTGATTATTTGAGGGCAGCTGAAATGATATATTTTTTGTATCGTTAGAATTATATTTTGTTCCACAGCTTGTATATTTAAAATTTTAAACTAAAAAATAAAAATTTTAAAATATGCTTTTTAAAATTAGTCATTTAACATAAAACAATGAAGACCCCAAAATGGGAAAGTCATATTTAATCCCAACCAAAAATGTCCTATGTGCAACAACATTTACGCTTGCAAAGTGGAAGCACAGTATTTCAAATGAAAACACATTAGACATAAAGCAAACCAATGAGAAAAGGTTCCAAACTAGTACTTTACCCAGTCAATAACCTTTAATTAAACAAAGACTCTTCTGAAGAACCGTTGAGGAACCATTGTTCTAAGAGTGTAGTGCTGAAGCTATGGCGCCCCAAAGAGGTGGCAAATGATTACTGCATGTGCTCTTCCACAAAACAAATAAATTCCTGTGAGGTTGAGAAGGAATAGTCAATTTTTAATAAGTTGTAGCCAAGTAGCAAAATTTGTCTGAACCCCCATCACTAATATTTACATTCTCCTGATTTCAATTCATGTTTCAAGGGTTCTTTGGGTAGTCAGGGGTTTCCTAGCTTCCTAACGTGGCTCTATCTGGAACCTTCTCTAATAGAGAAAATGTGTTGTAAGGTTCCACATACACTAGAAGGACAAACCAGAGAACATTAAGTGATACTTAAAAGGTATAAACTGAAAAGAAAGGAACAACACTAAAGCCTTTAGAAGTAAACTTTTTCTCTAAGGAGTATACACTCTCAGAAAATACTTCCTTGTTGCAGGCTGTGGTACATGTAATGTGGATATACTGTACCTTAAAAAAAACGATTTACCTTAAAAAAAAGATTTAATGTACATAATTGGACCATAATTACCATTTAGAGTAAAGCTTTAAAGGTACATTACACGCAGCTTTCTTGGGAAAATATACATACTAACGTTACCAAAGGTCTACTCCTGAGGATACCACATCAAACAAGGAATGTATGTTTAATGTTTTTTTTTTCCTGATAGTGTATTAGAAAAAAAGGTTCCACCAGAACATTATCTTGAAAACTAGAACCATTAAACTTTTGAAGAGTCCTTCCATCCATCCATCTTCTATACCAGGGTCACAGGGAAACCTGGAGCCTATCCCAGGGCACAAGGCGGGGTACACCAATTGACAGGGTGCCAATCCATTGCACAATCACACACTCTCACACACTACAGACACATTTTGGACATGCCAATCTGCCACATTTTGGACAATGCCAATACCATGCATGTCTTTGGACTGGGGGAGGAAACCCCCACATGGGGAGGACAGGGCCACGGTGGGAATCGAACCCCCAACCCTGGAGGTGTGAGGCAAATGTGCTAACCACTAAGCCACCATGTGCCCCTGTTGAAGATTGTGATAATTTTCTCTGTACGTTACTTGAGGTGTTTCAAGAAAATGACACCACAAGATGGCGTAATTGGATATCCGTTTGGTCTGAGTAAGCGTCGCTCTTAAATCCTATCCTTACAGTGGTAAAAACAAAGCACAACTGATCTTAGCTCAGCGTACAGTTGCGTTAATGATTTACTCCCATGATGACTGGCTGTTCTTTCAGATTACAGTGCAGGCTTGTAGAACCGCTGATACAGACCTACATCATGCCTGGGTGGTGATTACTCATTCACGGTCACACATTTTGCCTTATACATGAACACTGGTCATGTAAGCCTAACAGCTCGGTCTGTTTTATAACAGGACTGATGTGTGAATGTGACGGTATGAGGTAATTCTGAGAAGAACCTCCAGGCTACACACTTCACACTGGAGAAAGTTACAGCCGAAGATTTCCAAATAAAGGGTAGCGAGCGAGAGAAACAAGTGCCTGTGTGTGGATTCTTGGAATATACTTCAAAGTTAGTGTATCACCTGGCTTTCATCAGAACAAATGCCAATACTGTAAAAAACAAAGGAATCTCATCCCGTGCTCGCAGACGTGCTGCTGTTGTCTGAAAGACTGTTCTGTCAGTGATAAAGAAACATCGTGGAGTACGTGATTTTCTTTGAACCCTTTTTTTGTTGTGAAATTGTACTGAGAGCCAATATTATATTATTGCAGCAAAATTGGTTTGAACGGATAATTTGTATTTTGGTCTGGCATGTGACCTGGAGATGTAGATGTTAGCTGTGTTCCAGTAGTAATAGAAAAACCAAGGTATAGAGCTGACACATGCTGTAACTAGTCCTGTACAAAATATAAAGCTTCAATTACACAATATTACATTGCAGGATTACAGTGCTACTATATGATGTATCATTTATAATTATTATATGTGTATTTATGTACACCAATCAGCCATAACATTAAAACCACTTGCTTACTATTGTGTAGGTCCCCCTTGTGCCATCGAAACAGCTCTGACCCGTCGAGACATGGACTCCACAAGACCTCTGAAGATGTGCTGTGGTATCTAGTACTGAGACATTTGCAGCAGATCATTTAAGTCCTGTAAATTGCAAGATTGGGCCTTGTTTGTCCAGCACATCCCACAGATGCTCGATCAGATTGAGATCTGGGGAATTTGGAGGCCGAGTCAACACCTTGAACTCTTTGTCATGTTCCTCAAACCATTCCTGAACAATTTTTACACTGTGGCAGGGCGCATTATCCTGCTAAAAGAGGCCACTGCCGATAGGGAATTCCGTTGCCATGAAGGGGTGTACTTGGTCTGACAGGACCCAAGGTTTCCCAGCAGAACATTGCCCAGATCATCACACTGCCTCCGCCAGCTTGCCTTATTCCCAACACATCAACTTTGAGAACTGATGGCTGCCTAATATATCCCGCCATTCAATGTCATTCATGTTACCTGTCAGTGGTTTTAATGTTATAGCTGATTAGTGTATATATGTATAAATGGGCTAGCATAGCATAGCCACCCTGTCTTGTTTCATTTTGGCATCCACATCAGATTATTTGCTGTTAATAAGTGGGTTATTTTGGACCTTTTGTGGAACCAACGGGAGTACCTATGATCACAAGAAAAATAAACTGAATGGTATGAGGAAGCGAGACCGAGGCTGATTTCTTTTCTAGCCCAGAATGTAGATTCATGCAGCATATCAGTGATAGTCATGTCAGACTGAAATGCCCTCTAGATTTCATCTCTAGATTTAGGCTAATATGTTTTTTAGGCCATGTTGCTGACACACTCATAAGATGTCATCAGCAGTGATAAAGAATTTTTTTTCCAACCAAAATGGGTTTGGAGGAGAAGCTAAAATTGGCAGACTGAGCACACATTTTCTAGTCAAAATACAAATTACACAAAAGGATAGATGACAGAACCATAAGCTTAGTGTTTTTTTTGTTTGTTTGTTTGTTTGAATGGAACTATGTTTGGTATTCAGAATAGTGCATTATTTCAGACTTCATCAATGAGACCTTGTGATATAGTATGATGGATTTGGTATACTCTTTATCAGGGGTCTTCAATCATATCCACAAAGGATCAATGTGGCTGCAGGTTTTCCTTTCAACCAAGCAGGAGCCATGACTGATTGTACCTGTTTAATAAGTTACTCTTTGGCTTCCTGATGATTACATATGGATCCTATTTGGCCTACTCTATATTATATACCCTATATGGCCAAAAACTATGTTGACACTTGACCATCACTCCCATATGTGCATCATGGTCCAAAACCATAGGTGTTAACATGGAGTTGGTCCTCCTTTGCCCTCATAATAATCTCCACTCTTCTGGGAAGACTTTATACTGGATTTTAGAGTGTGGTTGTGGGGATTTGTGTTCATTCAGCCACAAGAGCATTTAGTGAGAAGGAGAAGGCCTGACACTTAGTCGGTGTTCCAGCTCATCCCAAAGGTGTTCAGTGGGGTTGAGGTCAGGGCAATAAGTACACACACATACACTCTGTGATTAACTGTAATAATTTGATATTTTCTTTTCATAGTCATTTATCATAAATTAAGATTATTCATTAAGTAAGAACAATCTTTAACATGAATTCAATGTCATATTCAGTGTTAGTCATATCTAAAAGTGGGTATTCTTTATGCATGAATCATCATCCATATCAACCATAATATCCTCTATTTGAGTGTCATTTCCTGTGGGAGTTGCCTGCCAGTCCCTGCTGATCATGATTAATATGGCATTGTGCTGAACAGACTTCCTGTGTTTGTGTCAGTTACTTGACGGGCCGATTCAGGCCGTCTCAGGGAGGAGCAGTATGTCCTTCCATTTGAGCCACTGTTTCATTCATGCCTGATGAATAAAGGAGTGTAGATTCGCCATAAAGATATTACAGTGGCATTATGAAATACGAGAAAGTGGACTCTTTTTCCTGGAGTATTATTCCAACATTCTCCTCTTTTCACTTTCTCTGGTCCTGATCTCTCTCTCTCTCTCTCACACACACACACCCTTTTTTCCCTTTATCTTCCCCTTCCCCCAGCCAGCTCTGTCTCCATGATACGGTGAGCACACCTGTATGTCCACGTCT
This sequence comes from Ictalurus furcatus, assembly GCF_023375685.1. Taxonomy (NCBI): domain Eukaryota; kingdom Metazoa; phylum Chordata; class Actinopteri; order Siluriformes; family Ictaluridae; genus Ictalurus; species Ictalurus furcatus. The sequence goes on from NC_071280.1 coordinate 14,298,846, forward strand.
GTGCTTTTAGGCACATTGTTTCCAGATGAGATAAGATTCTCAGCTTCAAATGTGGTTTAAAGTTATAGCTGGCCTCCATACAGCTGCCCTGTTGCAGTATTTCATTAGTTTATTTTATGATGAAAGTTTTGAGGGTAGGCAATGTGCTTCTTAAAAACACTTGGTCAAGTTAATGTTAAAGAAATACCTCATCATTTTGTAAATCGCAAAACACATTGAAATTTCTTTGTACTGTAGAAAGAACAGAATGGGCAGTCTATGGGCAGCTGTTAAACTCTATGGATAAGTTTTAAAAAAAACACACACACACAACTATATTAAAATTCTAATTTTGCTACCCGCTAACAATAAAGGCCATAAGATGAGGCAGACATAAGAGAACATCTTACCAAAACAATTCTTATGGACTTTCCCAACACTGGAGCAGTACATAAAAAAAAATTCTGGTGATGTCCATGTACCATCAGATCCAAACAACAACTCTTATAAAATGTAAGGGTTCTTCGCTTGTCCCTACAAGCAGTGTAGATCTGAGCAGTTGCTCAACAGTGGCTTCTCACAAGTGGCTTCCAATCAGTGGCTTCTGACCATTAGCTCAAAACGTTCCCATGTTTTGGTGTGACCCTAGCTGAAAAGCCACAGATATGTGATACTGAATATTATTGCACTTGCACACACAGAAGAACCATTTCATAGGCAAAGAACCCTTTATTACCCAGTCAACCCTTAACAAACCCTTGAAGAACCCTATTTCTAAAAGTACTAACGTACCGTAACCAATAACTACAACTTGTTTAATCTGGAGGAAAAAAGGATGAACGATACCGATAGAGACAGAGTTAATATATTTAGTCATATACACTGAAGAATAAATTACAGAAGTTCTACATTAATGCATTTCACATAACATGTATATTGGGGAAGGTCAGCGAGTGAGTTTCTTTTATCAGTACAGGGAAACTTTCAAATTCCTGTCTGTGGTAATCACACCAACACTGCAGATATAGTGGATTGGGGGTTTAAGTTAAAAATGCAGAAGTATTTCTTTAAGGCTAGGAGTCTGTGGTTCATTTAAAGGGAATCAGATCTCTGAAATTAAAACAGCTGCTAGAAAAATCATGAGATCATTTTTGACTACATCATAAGCTTGTGTATACAGTAAGAGCTTTAGTAACTTAGTGTTGTGGATATCTGAAGGATCTTGTGAAGAACAGCCTTAAGGTTGGGTGGGAACAGGGAATGATGAGATGTGCATGAATGAGAAGGGTGGGACACGTGTGTGTGTGTGTGTGTGTGTGTTGGAACAGGGTGCAAGGGTGTGTGTTGAAACAGGTAACACTCTCTGGCTGGAAACTTTTTTGCTAGTTCCAACAGGTCATTACTTCACATTTCAGAGAAGAAGCATTTTTTAAATGGTACACTCTCATGTTGCGTACGGACACATCCATTCCTCAGAACAAGTCATTTTATATAGTAGAAATGGTCTATGTATAATCATTTTCCTTTATACCATCTCTACACTTTTACCCTTGCTAGAAAATATGAATATACAAGGACATGCAAACTGGAATCTTCCACATGTCCACTTGTCATGCCAAGTACAGCTAGCGTGCTAACTATCTGCTCGTAAAGTAGCTAACATTCAGTACACTATATGGCCAAAAGTTGACCATAACACTTGTATGTGCTTGTTGAATTGTTGTTCCGTTCCAGATTTAGTCCCCCCTCGCTGTTATGATAACCTCCACTCTTCTGGGAAGGCTTTCCACTAGACTGTGACTAGTCACATGACTGTGGGGATTTGTGATGTTGGGTGAGGAGGCCTGGTGTGCAGCTGGCATTCCCGTTCATCCCAAAGATGTTCAGTGGAGTTGAGGTCAGGACTCTGAGCAGGACACTCAAGTTTTCCACTCCAACTTTGGCAAATGATGTGTTCAAGGAGGTTGCTTTGGGCATTGTCATGCTGGGACAGGTTTGGGTTTCCTAGTTCCAGTAAACGGAAATTGAAATGCTACAGCATACAGCAACAGTTTGGGGAAGAACCACATATGGCGGTGATGGTCAGGTGTACACAAACTTTTGTATAGTGTATATATTGACACAATTTGTATTTCAATATCTTAATTCTACATAATCATTTTCATAACTATTCATTTAGTAGTCAGCCAGGTCAAAATATACCACAGCACCCAAGATTTTTTTATTTATTTATCACCGAGTTAGGTAGCGAGCTTTGCATACAGGAACCATGGTATTCACAAAATGTTCACAAAATGTTCCCTGACTCAGAGTTCCACTGACATGCTGAAAAAGTCTCTGTTTTAAATGGGGGAAAAAAAAAATTCTAAACACGTGTTAACAGGAATTATATTTGACAGAATGACATAAACATTGATGAGAATACGAAAATCTGAGGAGTACAGTAGATTATAGATTATTCCATGTGTGCTATGAAAATCATTTTACATAAATGCTTTACACAGACAAGCTTAAGCAAAGTAATTTACAATAAAACAATATCATTTAAGCAGTGCAGAGCTGAGCAGTTGAGGCGTTGAAGGCCAAACAATGGCTTCTCACAAGTGGCTTCTGATCAGAAGCTCAAAACTGACATCTCTCTCTCTCTCTCTCTCTCTCTGTCTGAACATCCATTGTGCGTTCATGATACAGCTGAAGAGCCACAATTATGTGATACTGAATATTATCGCACTTGCACACACAGCAGCAGTACATCGTACTAGCGCTGGCAGTTGTGTTGTCAGTTAAGTATATTTATAGAAGAACCATCCCTGCTAAAGAATTTTTTTGTTTTGTTTTTCATACATTTTATTCATACAACAATGAAAAGAGTCCTAAAGCTAACATCCATCAGACTGGTTCTATGTGAGTTTGGTGGTATTAAAATGTTCTGTACAGGAGTTCCAATGTTCATGCCAAACTGGGCTAATTTTGGAACAAGGTTGCGGGTGGAAAAAGCAAGTCTGCAGGTGGCATTTTTGGTCTCGTTTAAAAGATAATTGGCCGGCACGTTATCTTGTTTTAAAAAGAAATACCATAATAGGTCAGAAACCAACAAAAGGAAAATGCAGATAGTGTATCTACAATTTACAGACTCATTTCTGTTGTAAGATATAGTGCAAAGATTAGGAGAGGGACAGGGGGAATATGAAGTGAATAATGTTTGTATATTAGAAATGCGTGCACATCCTCACACAATGACTTAAGAAAAGAAGAAAAAAATCATGTCTCTTTACCAATGCTCTTTTTGTGTAGTTTTTGTACAGGGCTGGAAATTTCGCTAAGTCCTGGTAACCCTGCTCCCAGTTCCAGAGAATGAGTATCAGGGTAACCATGTCTAATGTGGAATGTCTCTTAGGATTCCAGTGTCTGTGTTGGTTTTGCACTCACACCGTTACACACTTTGTCATCCTGGCATATTTGTCATTCGATTTACACACTGGATTACACTGTGCGTCCACTTCTTAGCGTGCTAATGCTAATTTCATCCTGCCGTCCTTGTACAGCACTAATCTGAAATACAGGGAATGCTGTGCTTGGTTTAGATTTACATGTTTTGGCTAACTAATGCTAGAGTCTACATGGTTTCCCTACAGTACTTTCAAATGGAGTAGTTTTAATGCATTTTAGGAGAATGCTGTTGAATGTCAGTGTCAGACAGAGGAAGTGCTATGTTTGTTGTTTACCCATTGGATTAAAATTTTTTCCTGATTTGGTCATGCAAGGATGTTGACATGGATTGGCCAGCGTTGTGTTGTGTAGATTTGTGATGACGCTACACAATGAGTTTATACTTATAAATATGACCTGGTATCAGGACTATGGTACCTTGAGATTGCTTAGAGATCTTGTGGGCTACTTGTACAAGCTACTTTACTACGATGCTAGTATGCTATGAGACTTTTGTACTAACAAATTGTGAAACCTGCTAGCAAGGAAATCAGGCTAGCATTTATTAACTCTATTGCCAGGTTAGTGGAAAGTATAACTATTTACAGGTGAGTGATAGCTGCGTTACTTCTGGCCCTCTGTACTAAACATATAAAAGACAACAGCAATGAGGATTCAGATCTTAATTGTGTGAAACATGCAAAACTGCCTTCTTTTGACTTCTTGTTTTGAAAATTCTATCAAATTTATCTATAGTCTTCGATCTTAGGCTAATACAATTCAGAAACTGTTTCTGTTTAAGCTGTTTAATGAATGTGTTTGGATGAGGATAAGCAAAGCCATTAAGGCCATCCAATCAGAGCCACAGTATGGTCAAATGGTGACAGTGTAAGAATGCTATCTTAATTCCAAATGAAAGAGGGAAACTGTTTGTAAATTACAATTTTCTCGACAGGGTTTCTTCCTGTATTGGAGCGTCGTAGACCTCTAGTAGAGTGATTTAAGCATTCATTGTGTGTGTTTGCATTTTCTGGCACCCAAATGTAATTCCTCAGGGTAATGAGTAGTCTGCACAGTAATCTATGAAACAACACATACTCTCTCTCTCTCTGTCTCTGTCTCTCTCTCTCTCTCACTCTCTCTCTCTCACACACGCACACACACACACACACACACACACACACATTGACTTTCCCAATCCGCAAGCTAATGTATTTTATTTGCTGTTGGTGGTTTTTAGGTTTACCAAGCAGCCAGTTGGGTTTGCAGTATTGACCATCGGTCTCTCACTATGAAGAATTATTGAGCAAAACCATCAAGTATAAACTGTTAAACTTTGGTACTATTACTCCATTTCCCTCGGTTTCTGTTCGCCTTCCCACGTACATACAAATAACTTTCATTATCTAAGGACAGATAATGAAATTTTAGCCCTCATATATACCCTGACCTTACAGGAGCTAAAATAACCAAAATCATGGGTGTTGTATTCCTAAGATGCTACAGGTCTTGTCATGCTCTATAAATGATATTAGAACAATACTTCCAGTGTTTTTGCCCCATGAAGAGAGGAACGGGAGGAGAGTGTGAACTAGCGGATAGGTGCAGAAACGACATCGTCCTCCTTGTTAGAATAATAATCTAAGTGTATTTGCAGGAAGACACAGAACAGACTGGAACAAAAGGTGGAGGAGGGAGGAAATCAGATTAGGTAAACTAAAGAGAAAAGGGAAAGAAAACTGTGTAGGAGAGCAAGGGTTGGACTTCCAAGGCATTAATGCAGCATTCTAACTCGGGGATGGCCCTTGATTTATAGTTCCTTAAGCACAAGCACTATAAACACACATTAATAGTGTATATATATATATGATTTCTCCACTGGAACACAATAAGTTCTGATTACGATTATTGGATGTCATTTAGAAGGCCTAGACCTTTTTATTATAAGGATCTATCTGTAATCTGTAGCAGTTTACTGTATCTGGATGGCACTTATTGTTAATTTGTTAATTGGGCCAATCGCATACATCAAGAGTGATGACAGCATCTGTGATGACTGACAGAAATGAACCAGGGTCAAACACTTGAGCTAAACTTTCTGATCTTTTTATTAGCTTTTTACGAATATTTATAACCATCTGTCATGCCCACACTGTGACATTCAGACATTCACTGACGTGGATAATGGATCCATCAGATAATAAGAACTGTTTTTTCGCTACCTGCCAATCGCCACCTAACCAACCGCCCACCATCCCTACAAGACACGTGACTCTAGTCAGCTACATCTTTTGGAACTGCACACACTTGGAGTTCATAGACACCCACATTTAGCCAGTGATGCTGAGGGCAGAGAGAGTATACCATTCTTGCCACACAGAGAGTATGCCCAGTTTTGCTCTCTTGGACTCCCAGTGGCTCTGGAATTGTCGATATTTGAACTTGCTTTATCTCTTTGAAACTGAACAGGCTTAGCTAATTCCTGATGTCATTATTGTCACTGGGGATCCAGGGTAATGGGGATGGGGGCATTCAAAGGCTTGTGTAGCTTGCATAAAGGACTGAACTGTTCATAGTGACATTTTGTTCATTCCATCAGTTTTGTTCATTTGGAACAGTGTGTTACCATGGGGAAGGGAAAACTCATACCTGAAGCCATGATTGGCTAATAACAGGAAAGGTGTGTTGGATGGTTGGTTAATGTCTCCAGTGTGCTTCGGATTAAGAGACATGCCCAGAATGATACCACGTAGACTGAATTATATGTGCCGAGTCATAAACACACAGCCCGGAGGCACACCTTCACTCTTTGAAGTGTGAATGACGATTTGATCAAGTTTATGTCTCGGCCTGTCGTCAGTTCGTCAGCCGACACACCAAACCGTTCTCTTTCGGTACTCTTCCTCCTTTCAAAATGTTTGAAAATCATTTAACACGATTTATAATAGAAGATCACTAACACATTTAAAGCGTTCTCCCTTGCAAATGCCATAAGCTAGTGTCAGGTTCTGATTGTACAAGTACTGATTGAAGTTTATGTTGAATAGTTTGTGTTAGATAATGCGAACATAATCTCTGGATCTAGTTAAACATCTCACAGTGTGACACCCTTTGTCGAATTTGTGAAACTGTTGCCCGAGGCCAAGAGGAAGGATTTATATTTACAAAGGGATAAAATCTGCAAAACATGTAATATATCAACTGACAGTCTTCTCTCACTGATAACAATATATGGAATATTTCAATCTAAGATAATCATCTGTTATACATAATATCTTGCTGAATTCAGAGGGACGGTTGGATCCTTATGTGGAAAAGCTTGATACCGTGGCCTGCTACGGCAAAAACTATGAAGTATTTTCTAATTTTCTAACCGTTCTGCTTTGTAACCTCATATCTATCTAGGTACAAGGTCCCAAACTGCTTTATTTTTTTAAATTTTTTTTTTAATCAACAACAAATATTACACGTTTACTTCAAAACACCAGTGTAAGAAAAGACAACAGAAAGATCCTAAACAGTTTCTCAAGCTGAAGTCCCTCAGATGTTGTCCTACTTAGCATTAATGAGCAGCAGGGTCACATGACCACCATTACAGGTAATCAGGAATACTAAATAACCATAACCACATTCAAGCAATGGGTTGAGAGAGAGAGAGAGAGAGAGAGAGAGAAAGAGAGAGAGAGAGAGAGAGAGAGAAAGCGAGAGAGAGAGAGAGAGAGAGAGAGAGAGAGAGAGAGAGATTGATTCTAAAATGTTGTACGGTGAACAAACATTATTCATTACAGTGGTTTGGATGTTGTAATGATAATAAAAGTGTGTGTGTGTGTGTGTGTGTGTGTTTGTGTGTTTCAGGGGGTGTGGAGAGCTTCCTGAGTTTACAAACCATGATTTTGGCATAAACAACTCATTTATTGCAGTTTAGTGAGTGGTGAGTGTTATGAGAAAGTGAAAATAAGTGTGAGATTGAAAGCATGTGCGAGACACCAGGCTGCGCCTAGAGCGTGCACTTTTAAACAGACACTTTCCCTGTGAAGTCTCACAAAACACATTGAAGTTTAAGCCAAGACAAGACAAGATTGCATAAACTGTGCAAAGCATCAAGGGTTTATCTTTCTAAAGGGCTTCTAATGTAAAGGTTTTGTGAAAGGGGAAACCACCTGCTTTAGAGTTCTATGTAAAATCTACTCATAAGAGCGACTCATAGGAGAAATCCTTTAGGTTACTAGAGGGAACCTATTTAGCAAAGAATGAAGGTGAGCATTGTTTGTGCTCCCAAGCTACACTTTCAGAAAAGAAGATTTTCTCAAGGGTTCGATGGAGAAATAAAGATAACGTTCTTAGATGCCTGAAAGCAGGGGTGGACACACGCTGTCTGAAGGGCAGGGGCGAGAAAAATGAAAAGGGCACTTACTGTACACAGTGAGGAGAACAGACACTAATATTAATTCATGTTTTTTCTGCCATAGAGGCACCCTAGAGGTCACATTTTGTCACATCTAGGAGCAGCTAGAGAGCACTTCATCTCATTTTCATGTATGTAGAGGAACCTGTAGGGTACTTCATCTCATTTCTCCTACTGGAAGGGCACCCATTAGGGCACTTCATCATGTTTCCTCACATGTAAGGGAATTATTATCATTCATCTGCTTTTTAAAATGATGATCTCCCCCAACCATTCCACTCTCCCGTACACCCCCCCCCCTCCCCGCAACAAAAAAAGGGTTAGATAGACAAAAATGATCACAGTTGGATCAAATTGGATTGTCAGTGATAAATGAACTCTAAGTGGATAAGAAATAAGACCTGATGTGCTTCTACATGCCCTGGCAGGGCTGACACAAATGTTGGCATGATAGCCTCAGATCGCATCTAGTCTGTGTGTGTGTGGGTGTGTGTGTGTGTGTGTGTGTGTGCGCTTTACCTTTGTTGTCTTCTGCTTTGGGGAAAACCGGTTTCATGATGAAGAACTATCAGATGTGGGTGGAGCACCTTTCTCTTTAAATTCCAGAGACTGAGCAAGGGAACCAGAGTTTTATACACACACACACACACACACACAGATACACACACACATTTTGCCCCATACATAATCCGATGAAGAATTTATAGCGATTACAACAAATTAGTGTAATTTCATTGGGTTTTAATAAGAATGCAGTTAGACAAGCGTGACTCCCTCAGCCATAATTTTTCCCTCAGTTGTTTTCTCACTTTCTGCCTCACATACAAACAGCGACTCGATTTAAAGCACGGCATGGTTGTGTAAAGTGCAGAATTTATTCTTCCGACAAGTCAAACAGAGAAAAATTCCTCCAACAGATTACATTTATTACATTTATTCTTTTGGCATACACTTTGAGATATACTCATCCAAACTTCAGGGCCACATAAATGGTTAAACTCAGCAATTAGCTAACAGGCTAACATGAGAACGTAGCACCAGGTCTGTGGTCCACATTAAAAGGAACCTCTTTTTAAATGACAGTTATTTTACTGCAGAGTACATATTAAAAAAAAAAAAAACAAACCAACCCACATTTCACTGTTTCATGTGCTCAATGACAGGACCGCCCACTGGCTATTGTTAACTATCCAGCTAAGAACTTAATGTGAGTTTACTTAACACTCACATCACAAACAACTAGCTAGATAGAAATGAACTTAATCCAAGTTTTAAGTAAGAAGCCCACATTTTTATTCTACCTTTCAAAAGAGAAACCACACTACTGCCAGAACCATGGATCTTTTGTGCTTTTTTGGATTAGAGAAAAAAGGCCTACATACTTGCCTGGTCTCTATGTGACAAAAATGGCCCTGAGTGAGGTAGAGTACAATCCAAGCACATAGCTGAACAGTGAAGGGTCAAATGTGTGGCCCAACTATAGCAGTCCTGGGACTTGACATTCTAACCATCTGGTTGAAACACACCAATCTGCACTACTGATCCACTACGTTCTCATTCGTCAGTTAGGATATAATGGTCCGAATCCACAAACCAAACCCAGACGCAAAAGCAATAAAACATTTGGTGCTGAAAAGGATAATCGTAATAATCCCACTGATCATTTTGTCAATATAATGTAAACCAGACATTGGTGGCAGTGTGCAGCGACCCAAATACATGACTGTGTGTAATGTTTGATTCTACGCCCGTCTCTGACTGGATGACTAATGCTGCTTCAGAGACGGTTGCTCTTTTTTCCCCCTCAGACTCCTTATTTTTAACAACAGTGGCTCCTTGGCCACTCGCCTCCAAAACAAGTGGAAGGAAGTCTTGGCTTCTGTCTAAAATGGGGACGTCTGAGGAAGCCTGTAAAGAGGCATGAGGGTGACATACGCACACACTCCAGGGCCTTGATGGGAGGTTCTATGTTAAGACCTTTGGCAGACTGAGTGCTGTCCTGCCCAAAGTTGCACCAGTGGGCTGACACATAACAATTGTTTTCACGCAACCTTGGACCTATGGTAGGATGGGACGCGTGTGTGTGTGTGTGATCCAGCAAAAAAACAGGACATTTATTATTTGACTTCCTACACACCAACTAGGTCAATATTTACCCGAAGCACCCCCATTTCAGCCTGACACCATTCTGATACTCCTTTGATATGGGAATATTCATAACAGGAAGCCTATCATGAGGTTATGTGAAAAATGCAGATTTCATTGTTCCACCCCGTTTTGGTTAGTTATTTATGAAATCCCTCCAGCTGGAGAGGTTCCACAGTGTTGCAACTATGCAGGCTTCCAGATAACACTGTGACCTATAAAATGTATTAATGCTATTTATATGTGAGCTGTTGTGAAACTCAATTTCTGTGCTCTCTCTCTCTCTGTTTTTGGGGAGGTCCTTGAACAAAAATGGAAAATTTTGTTACAATGCAGGATATTTTTAGCACCTTTGACCAGTTACTATAAGTATAAAAACAAGTATTATCATATTAATAATAATAATAATAACAATAATAATAATGATAATTATTATTATTATTATTATTACATTTACTCTTAATTATTAGTCTAAAATCTTTTTTTTTTTTTTTTTTAAAGTTTTTTACTACAATCATTAATCAACTATCTATCTATTCTATGTCTATTCTATTCTACAAAACAAAGTATATTTAGCAAAGTGTACTTAATCTGGATTTAAAAGCACATCTGGTGCTTGCATTTTTGCATTACAATGTGCACAATCAAAGTGTTCCTGCATTGTCCATTTTATTTTATTATTTCCTATAATTGTGAGGATTTTTAACAGCGTACAAACACCCTCGTGCATACACACACCCTCCAGTTGACAAATGGTCCTTGTGGAGAAAAACACTGAAACATTTTGCACTTGCTGGCAAAAAGTTTATGAACCTTTTCTCACTGAGGGCTGTCTTGAGCGTGGTCCATTGCTTTGCCAAGAATGTGGGTACGCATTCCCGCAGTACTGTTTCTCGTTGCCATGGCACCGACCCTGTGTGTTTTCTCCTTCGCAGTGTGTGTGTGTGAGGTCATGTGTGTTCAGTCATGACTTGACTTGCTCTTTCCTGTCTCCCTCTCACACTTATTCCCTTTCTCTCTTTCTCAGCCACACCCTCACAGGGCCACTGCTGAGAGTTTAGCCTTCACCAGAAGAGCTTCATTAGACTTCCACAAGGCCACAGTGATAGACGCCTTCATTCACACAGTGTAAGAAACACACATGTATAGACACACTCTCGATGCAAGTAGCTGCAGAGTCAGATTCAATCCAACAAAAACATTCTAGTTCCTGTGCGTTATTGCAAATCATCACGATACCTGAAGACCTTCTCATAAAACACACTATTCATCATGATATTTCATTTTTTTAAACCACTGAACAATAAAAACAAGCATAATTCAAAAGAAAGAAAGAGAAATGCATACACACTCTACTCTATTAGACTTCTGTGGAGTTGCTCGGCATATGAAAATATATAGAGAAATTGAATAAAACCATTCACATTCACTTGAGCTGTGTTCGGGTTATTTGAGCCATAAAAATGAGGTGAATTTGAATCCCAACAGTGTCACTGCCATCCGTGGCCAGGAATCCAAGAAAGTAATTGGCTGTACTGGGAGGGAGTTACTGGGTGTTATAGTCTTAATCTCCTGTCAATCACAGCGACACTAGCCAATCCTGTGTCTCTGACAGCTCATGTATGCGGAAGAGGGCAGATAGCGCTTTCCTTGAGTGTTCAGTTGCCCCATGATGCAGCATGAGCTGATGATGTTGGTTGTCTTCATGTGTCACGGAGGAAATAAGTGCTAGCCTTCACTCTCCCCAGTTGAAAGCTGGAGAGCTCGCTAGCAGGTGGTAATTAACAAATGACCAAATAAATGGGGGAATAAAAACGATTGAGCCAGTATGGTTTTTGAGATGTTTTAGATATGTCAATGCGAGGCAACGGTTAAAAGTGTCTTCACAGTGAAAAACATGTAATGTCTCAAAAAAAACCCGAAACAGACACTGAAAAAAAAAAAATTTCTACAGTGTTTTTATGGTTTGGTTTTGAGTTGAATGGGTTTTCATGCACAATGATGTCACTCTCAGCCATAGACGCGGATATAATATCTCAAAAACCAAGCCAGCACTAACACCACAAATCAGCACAAAAACAAAGAACAAATTTGATTGACTTTCATTTTAGATTGGACTGCAACTTTACAGGTCTCAGTCTGAAGGGGATGAAAAGTACTGCCTCACACTTGTAAAACGATCTCTGCTCTATCTCCCTTTGGGTTATTGTTGGTATGTGATATCAATTTTAATTGACACAGTTTGAGATTTAAAGGCATAATCTGCAAATTTGGCATCTGTAAAGCTAGAACACTTGGATGCTAGTGTGTGAGACAGCTTTTTGTCTCCAGTTTGGAGTCTTGGGCAACACAGACATCAGAGATTTGTTGAAGCTGTAGGATATGAGAACTTCAAATAAATCCATCCATCCATTTTCTATACCGCTTATCCTACAGGGTTGCGGGGAACCTGGAGCCTATCCCAGGGAGTATGGGGCACAAGGTGGGGTACACCCTGGACAGGGTGCCAATCCATCGCAGGATACAATCACACACACATTCACACACTACGGACACTTTGGACATGCCAATCAGCCTGCCATGCATGTCTTTGGACTGGGGGAGGAAACCAGAGTACCCGGAGGAAACCCCCACAGCACGGGGAGAACATGCAAACTCCACACACACAGGACCGTGGCAGGAATCAAACCCTCGACACTGGAGGTGTGAGGCAAACATGCTAACCACTAAACACATACTATATATATATCTGTTTATATATATTCTGCTTCCTGCATAGGGAAAAGTGTAAGTGTGTGTTAGTTTGCGTGTGTGTGTGTGCGTGTTTGTGTGCATGCAGGCGTGTGACAACCAATACACTTGAGTTGTCATGTGAGAAATGTCAATCAGTTGTCAGTGATCAATAAGGGAGCAGAACAAGAGACAGATCAATACTCTCATTTTAACACACACTGTGGAATGTGCTCCCATACACACTCAGTACTGGGAAATTCCACACAAACGTCAATCTTAGGACAGAAAGATAAAGTCACTAGCACAAATTGTTAGTCGTTAGTATATATTCAACTTGGTTCATTCTTCTTAGTGTATTCCCAATTCCTATTTTGATTGTATTACACATCATTGAACCACTTAACTGTGTGATATTCACAGCCTGTGAAGGACTGTTTGATATGTCATATCAATAATGTTCATTGATATGTTTTTAAAAGTGACATTGTCACAACTATATACCTGATGAACTGCTAAATCTGTAATAATGCGCTTAATTTCAGACTGTGTTCTCCTTGAAGGGTCACCTGATGCACAACACTACCTCAGTGATGATTGTGGAGTTAATTGAGACCCGTCACAGGACAGTATAAGTTCGAACGTGGCATCTATAATGCTAGAATGCTCACTTTACTGGAACATCAGTCAAATGAACTGTAAATTATTGTAGAATAAAGTCTTTATATTGTGTTTCCCAAGTAACGTTGCTTGGCTCCTGATAAGAGATCTTTACAACCACACGTTGTAAAACTAAATTTTATGGCTAAAGCTTGTTAAGTGTTGAATTGGTTTGGTTTCTTTGGTGACACACGACACCCAGGGCTCATGAATTAGTCATACGTGTTTACCACACAGTCTCAGGATCAATACAGTCAATACTACATAAACCCTGTGCTGAGAGTTTTAATTATACAACTGCTCCTATTACTCAGCACTCAGTATCGCATTATGTTTAGTGTTAAGGTTTGTAAGTGCAGAGGGGTTTGTGGAGGTTGGGGGATTGGCTGTAGGTTTACAGGAGTTATGTGTAAATTGTTGTGACCATTGGAACAGCTTCATCATCCAATCACATGCTCCAATCACAAGAACATTTACCATGATAGTAAGACATCGATCAGAAGGTCGGGGTTCAGTTTTAATCGGGATATTTACATTTTCTGAGATTATGCTAACAAAAACATTTTTAACAATAATGAAATTAACAATAATTTTTTTAACATTTACAAAAAAAAAAAGAGTTGGTCTGTGTTGGAACTGATATACATTATCGTAACACTGATACCTTCTCCTCATATCTTACAGCCTGATAAACGCAGACACACTAAATATAGTAAAGAACAGAGACATAAAAGATGAACGAAACGGAACTTTTTGCCAGACAACAGGCTCATTCTTCAGATATCTGTACGACATTGGTATAGGAGATTGGAGGAGAGAAAATGGGATAGAGAGAGAGAGAGAGTAAGAGAGAGGGGGGGGGAGAAGAAAGAGACACGATTCCAAGACTCTTTTCTATATGCATGTTGAAGGAAACGAGGGTGGAACGGAGGAAGAGAAGGACAGAGGGATGTCAATAAGGGAGTGTATGGCTTTGACTGAGGTCACACCCAGCCTGAGTGTTCTGTACAGTCATAGCCTGAAGCCTGAGATTTCAACACTATGATGGAGCAGCTCAGTACACCTGAAGTGTAGATGGATGACGAGTGTGCTGTACAGAGGGTGTGCACATGAGGGCAAATCAAATATTAAATCAAGAATTATTACATGTTTATGTGTACATACACATCCTTTCTGAAGAAAGACTAAGACATATTAATCAAAGACATCATTTTCATCGTATCTTCATCATATACGCTTAAGAATGAATGGTGTTTGAATAAATCTATTTTTGTATGCATGTTAAAAGTACTTTTTAAAACACACACCACCACTTTAATAGTTCTGACAGCTTTCTATCATAGCCAGCATTAACATTTTCAGCAGTTTGTGCTACAGTAGCTCTTCTGTGGGATCGGACCAGACGGGCTAGCCTTCGCTCGCCACACTCATCAATGTGCCTTGGGCGCCCATGACCCTGTCCTTCCTTGGACCACTTTTGGTGGGTACTAACCACTGCATACCGGGAACACCAGACAAGACCTGCTGTTTTGGAGATGCTCTGACCCAGTTGTCTAGCCATCATAATTTAGCCCACCTCAAAGTTAGATCTTTCCGCTTGCCCATTTTTCCTGCTTCCAACACATCAACTTCGAGGACTGAGTGTTCACGTGCTACCTATTGATTTGTCTATGGAACGAATTGCGATAAAACTGTTACATTATATAAACTCCTGATCTTTTGACTCTTACGTACAAGCCCCACATTCTACACTGCATCACTGATATTACCGTAACATATGCTGCATGCAGTGCAAAAAGTCAGATGCGTTAACATAAATAAAATAAAAACAACCATTCTAAGAGAAATGTGTGTGATCTTGCTCAAAGTTACCGTTGACTTCTGATTGAGATACTGTGCATGGCATGGCATGCACATACCCTATTATCCCTATTATCTTTTTTCCAATCTGTGTTCAATGGATTTACTGTGTTGAAAAATCTTTCCTTGAAAGGCATTTTAAAGTTTAGCATGGTCTTCAAAATGGACTAGTACTGTAAACGTCCATGCTGATTTCTCAGTTATTGTTCCGATTTGTATTTGATCTTTTGACTGTGAATAACCCGAATATCTACTTCTTTGGTTTGCTGGCTTTCTTGCATCTCTTTTCTCTTTCCCTCTCTTTCTCTCTCTCTCTCTCTCTCTCTCTCTCACTCATTCACTCCCGCCCCCTCTGTTGCTGGGATAAAAGGAGTGCAGATTTATTGTTGTAGGTGGACACAAAGCTCACATTGTTTCACTGCCCCTGTTGTTTGAGGCTTGGACATAAGTAATCCACTTTTTTCTGAAGATTTGCTGTCAGATTGTAAGAAATGTTACTGAGGCTTTAATGAAAAAGATGACAATGCTAAAAAAAAAAAAAAAAAAAAAGTAGGTACGCAGGGAACAAAGAGCTGAATGATGACTGCCATTTCATAAAACTAACCTTTGATTTTAATATCAGGCATGTGTTGTCAAGCTGGCTGTTATTTAATATACTGCGCTATTTATCTGCAAATATAATTGCCATCAGTCGACTAGAGAGCTACCTAGCTATGTGAGTCAGCCTTATTTTAAAAAGAGCAGTTGTGTTTTATCTAAGCTGGAAATCTTGCAGGTGACTGACACTGAAAAAGGAGTACAAAATGCCTGCCATGGATTATTGTGCAATTAGAACAAGGTCAGGTAAACATGTTCAGTAATTCAATATGATACTGAGGTAAATCAATACTGTGATTATACTGTAAAACACTGTAATTTAAGGCTAGGCAGTACAATACAACAAGTACCTAATATACAATGAGTATGTATGCAGTAATTAAACGCTATGTTTTGTATATTGGACTGTAGAGTACATATAAGCCAGATTTGTACAGCACTAACTGGTTCCACAATTCAATAACTGCCCAGAAATTCATTGTACACAGTGTAGCATGCACAGATAATATACAATGCATACTTTCAAGTTGAATATGTAGGCCTAAATACATTGTAACTTAGTCCAAATATAGGCTACTGTAGCTGTATACCTTGTATTTTCTCCGAAGCATTTTTCAACTTTAAAAACTATGCACCATGAAATAAACTGAGTGTTTATTGTACTGTAGCCCCATGTACAGACATACAGTACAAACCAATACTTTTCACAAGTTCTTACATATTTACAAGGTATGTACTGGACACTACGTGTAATTACTATATAATAAGCTAATAAATACAAGGTGCTTACCATACTTAGATAATAAACCTTAGTGGTTTAGACATGCCAAGCAGTATAAGTGGTTTACTATATACCTGATCTACCTCTACATATTTATTTTCCATTGTCCTTCTTAAATTCTACCCTACTCTATTTATATTCAGACTTTTTATGTTTCTAATTAAAGGCCTGTCTTTACAATTCCCAATATGTACAACCTAAAAGAATCAATTGTCGTGTTTTGCATTGTCTTTTCAGATTTCTTTTAAATAAAAATGTAGCGGTTAAGGTTTACTGCTTCTGAGCACAAGGTTGTGACTTCAAATCCCCTGCAAAACCCTTCAATTGCTCCGCATATGCTTGCTTGGTATTTTTCCCCAACTTCCAAGTCATTTCTGGACTGTTGGTAACAATATGCTATACCGGCTGGGACTTCCTGTTTCCATTAGAAAACATTTCCTGCCAAGCGGTGTATTCTCTTTAGTGAGAGTAACATCTAGAGCTGTGCTCAGAGGAAAGTTACCACCCTTCAACAAATATGAACAGATACTCCATAACGGTCATTTCTTTAACTGCTCAGTTATCTGATTACCTGCGAAGTTAATACTGGATACAGGAAACAGCGTCAGACAGCACAGAGGTGCATTGCATCCGTTTCATTCTGAACATGTGACAACGCAAAAATGGAAGAAATCAAACATGCATGCCTATAATATCAGCATTTCAGTTTTGATATCCAGCCCCTAACTGGTTCACACAGTATGATTTACTTCTAGTGTCCTCTATCATCTGAAATGAAATGGCCTCTGGGAAGAAAACTAAGAAGAACATAAAAAGATGTGAAGAATTGATACCTAATTATACAAGTGGTATAGCCTATTGTATTTATTATTAGTAGTAGTAATAGTAGAATTATTATTATTATTATTATTATTATTATTATCCATCCATCTTCTATACCGCTTATCCTTTTCAGGGTCACGGGGAAACCTGGAGCCTATCCCAGGGAGCATCGGGCACAAGGCGGGGTACACCCTGGACAGGGTGCCAATACATCGCAGGGCACAATCACATACACACTCACACACCCATTCATACACTACGGACACTTTGGACATTCCAATCAGCCTACCATGCATGTCTTTGGACTGGGGAGGAAACCGGAGTACCCGGAGGAAACCCCCGCAGCACGGGGAGAACATGCAAACTCCACACACACAGGACCACGGTGGGAATCAAACCCCCGACCCTGGAGGTGTGAGGCCACCGTGCGCCCTATTATTATTATTATTATTATAAAGCTTTACTATTTGAATGCCGTCTTGTGAAATCTAGCCACCCAACTAGCCTTCTTTCTAAATATTTTAGCTTCGGGGGAAACAAACAAACAAACAAACAAACACACACACACACACACACACACAAAAAAAAAAAAATCACCAAACCTGTACTTACCGCCTGAGGTTACTTTTGGTGCAACCGGAAGTTCATACAGGTAAAAGGGTGCGGTTTTCACAACTCTCGCTTCGGGTGGAGTCGCGCGCACGGGGTGGGGAGGGCAGGAGAGGGAGGAAGCGACCTCGTCACAGCGATCCTTCCCACACCATAACACAAAAACGCCTCCGCTATAGATTTCACTGAACAATCTGAAACAGCAGGTTTTTGGAGAACGAGGTTCCAGAGGCTGGAGAGGCGCGAGCGGACCAGACCAGACCAGACCAGACCACAGCACACTGTTCAGATTTCTCCCCGCATTAACATGGCGCGTTACCGGACGCTTACCTTGTCTCTCCTCTGTTTAATGGAATGCGGGTTCATTTCCGCCTTCAACCTGGACACGGAGAATGTGATCAGGAAAAGCGGGGAGCCGAACAGCTTGTTCGGGTTCTCACTCGCCCTGCACCGGCAACTCGTTCCGACTGATAAAATAATGTAAGCGCATATATATATATATATATATATAATTTTTTTTTTTAAATATGTATTTTTTTTTATAGCCTAGTAATGTGTTATGAAAGCAGGTGAGTGCTGCTCGTGCGTCCGCTTGTAGTTGTCATTCTGCACGAGAAACCCGGCAGGTTGCATGCAGCTGCAGATGCAGATGTTTGCAGTGGTTGTGAGGGAGCGGTTGAAAGTTTTTCTGTGGTTTGATTCATTCAAAGAAAAAGAAAAAAAAAAGTCATCATTTAGGTGACTTGTTAGTTGCCATATTAACTTCTGACAGCTGAGTGCTGGTGAAATAAGGAGTTTTGACATATTTTACTTTTTAACATGACTTTTTTTTATTTTAATTTTTTAAAAAGCATATTTTAGGTGGCTTTTTATTTCTAGTGTTTTGATTTAGTCTAATATTCTGTTTAATGATGGTGAACAATCTAATCAATAAGTGATGAGGGTTTGTGAGGTAAATACACCATATTGTACTCGGAAACATTCATTTATCATAGATTTAAGTAAGTGATGTACTGTATGTTTACTTTGACGGTTTCATTGGGGTTTTTTAAAACTCTTTTTCGTATCAACTTGTGGACAGTTCATATGGATTAGGCTAAATTACAACGGAGACGCCATTTTACTCATTAATATGCATAATATTATAGGCGAAGACGCCATTTTTTTTTTGCTGATTAATATGCATAACCATGGCCTATAGTTATTAGTCTAGTTTACCTGTATTTGAAAACCAAGCTGAACGTTTACTTACTTGAGACACATCTGCCGAGGTGTTTTCCATGGATATATAACACGGACAGATGAACAAAAATGCTAAATGTCTTGTTTAGAACAAAATGATAGCCTATAAAACATATCAATCCTTAGTGCAGGAATTGCGACCGTTAGTCTGAGGTAATGAGGCCACGCCCCAATCACGTGCATCTGCATCTTCAAAAGCGTTAGCAGCAGAAGCTAAAGAGAGATTTGTTTTATTCAGTTTTTCTCCCCTCACAAATGACCGGGTCTTAATTGTCTTAATTACTGTCTGTGAGGAAACAGTAGTTTTACTGGTCGAATAAGGTCGAATTTTTGAGGTCGT
Organism: Ictalurus furcatus; assembly: GCF_023375685.1. Lineage (NCBI taxonomy): Eukaryota > Metazoa > Chordata > Actinopteri > Siluriformes > Ictaluridae > Ictalurus > Ictalurus furcatus. Next base: position 14,318,445 of record NC_071280.1, read on the forward strand.
TTATGTGAGTCAGATTATGATTCATTCCTGAAATTCTCTTCAACTGCCAACGTTCCTGAGAGAGAGAGAGTGCCAGAGCCCAACTGCTGATCTTTGTAGAGAGAAAGAGGCTGTGAGAGCGTGTGTAGCCTATTTGTGTGAGACACTGAGGGAAAGTGTGAAAGAGAGAGTGAAGGAAAGATGAGTGAAATACTGTGGGAGCGACCGAACGTCCAATACCACACCCTTTACACCACATAGTGCACTATTTCGTAGTCAGGGATGAAAGCTTACTCAGGAATATTGAGTACACTCAAGAAATCTCACAACACACTGCTGTAGGGTGTACAACCGCATGTTGAGTCACAAGATTTAAGTTTTGCATCACAAACGAAAACACAGAAGCGCTGAGAAAGAAGGTTCGTAATTACACCCATGACCCTACATTTATGCTAGAAAGGGACAACTTGCTGGTGTTGCTTGTAGTTTATCTCCTCTGGGTGAGTAGAGACCACTTAAATGGGAACTAATCAAGTGAAGTACTTAAAGAAATGTAAGACCACACGTGCCATACAACTTGCCCTCTATTAATGTCATTGGATCAGGTCAATGTCAAGTCACCAAGGTCAATGGCTCACCCTCACTCTACATAATCCAAGCTGGTAGATTAGATTAAAAAATAATTAATATAGTGTAAACAATAAAGTCACAACCTCACAAGCAGGGGAATAGTTGGGGAGAGGAAACTAGCCCCATCCCTCTCCCCCCAAATAATCAGAACTACCAATTACAACCCCCCCTCGCACTTTAAATATATTTATACCATGAGCAACTGAAGTAATTTATTATCAAGTCGACTGTGAGTTTATCATAATAAATCAGATAAATAATGCTACTCACTCCGTTGTGCAAGTTGGTGGCGCCCAACCGTTGCCTCGCAACACAACGCTTGATTTCCGCTGTTTGAATGGGAGAGCGTAGGTAGCTTTGAAGATGAAGAGAGGCACTTCTCAGCAGTTTTGCGTTGCTGGTCAGAGAGGGACAGTAAAAAAATAGAAAACATGTACTCAAGAGGTCGGCTAATATGGTGAAATCTAGCTACTGACTAACTATCAATGTAAGTTAGCGAAAAACTGCCTCGTGTTAGCTAAATTCCATTTTAATAGTTCCCATTATTATCAACAAGCAGGTACTTCACACTAAATGATGTGTCTAAGTTTTAACCAGTTACAGTGTGCATTCATTCGCACTGTTATTATGCCCTGTGAAATTTGTTTTGATGAAACAATCATTTGATCATAAATGCTTGTGGATGGTAATAGATAGATTAGACAGATAGATAGATGGATAGGTAGATAGATAGAATGATAGATAAGAAGAGGATAATCATGTAATGACACTGCATATATAACAAAGCTGATTTTTTTTTCCAATTTATTATTAAAAAATGTAATAAAAAATATTGGGAAGCATACCCATTCACACTTCAAACCCCAGTGTTCAAACCAAATCTACACCCATGCTCACATGACATATTCTCTTAAATATGACCGACCACATATGCCATTTTTTCAGTCTACGCTTGGTATAAGGAATTATCCAAGCCAGTCATTAGGATTTGTTGCTGTACTGTCCCTGCTGAAAACCCCCCCAACAACGACACAATAGCAACCCTCATAGAATTTATAATGGTTTTAATGGTTATGATGGGAATTATATTGGTTTTAATGGAAACTGTAATGATCATTGTGGGTCTCTACTGGTAATTTGTTGCATTTATTGGTGGTATTTTATGTCTAGTGGACACCACTAAGGAACCACTAATAGAACACCTTTGACATTTGGTTTTAATGGTTTGTAATAGTATTTGTAGTGAAAACCATTAGAATTTCTGTGATGGTTTCTATTGTTTTTTTCAGCGGGGGCATCATATCTGATTTGAACAGAATTGAGAACATCTCAATTCAAATTGTTGCTTTGTAGCTTGCCACTAGCACCACAATCACAGCTCCGTGCCGCGCATGATCAGTCACCCATTGCTTTGTCGCTTGCTGGTATAAAAACAAACAATTTATTGCACAGAGAAATGTATTCAAAATCATTGTTCTGTATCCAGATTCCACGAACCAAACATTACATTACAAACCTGCATTTCATGTCTCCAAGGTAGACATGGTGTCCACTACTTAAAAATATACACATTTCATTTCTACTAACATACTAATGCAGTAGGCATAAAATAGGCATGTAAGACAGAAATGTATAACAAACTTGTGTACAGTACTGTTTGTAGGAGACGTTCTGACCTTGTGTGTGTGTGTGTGTGTGTGTTTATACACACAATTCTTGTCGCTTGTGTGTTGTATAAACATTTCTTATCACTATGGTTACAGTTTGAAATTAGTATGGTAGAAAACCTTTACAAGGGTCTGTTAAAGGCTGCAGTAGCACCTGAAAATCAGAAGTCTGAATATTATGCTTGGTATGTGTGTATGTGTGTGTGTGTGTGTGTGTGTGTGTGTTTGTGAATGGCCCGTCTTGACTCATATCCTTGATGATGGTGCATGGGCTTGCCTTGTTTAAACATAAGAAAATGCCTCTTCCTTCCAAAAGTGTACCTACTGGTGTGTGTGTGTGTGTGTGTGAGAGAGAGAGAGAGAGATTCATATACCTGCAGGCCAAGGCAGGGCAATGTTAGGCATGTGTGTTGGAAGAAGGGTGTGAGTGTGAGCTCTGGGCATAGCATTCTTTATCCTGTCATGGCTAGTGAGAGTAGTCGTGTCTCTGTGTGTGTGTGTGTGTGTGTGTGTGTGTGTGCACACGTGCGTGTGTGAGCGTGCATATTTTTGTGACTGTGAGTCAGTGTAGAGACAAAATTTTAACATGCACAAACAGTTTTTTACGCATATACCTCATTAACCAACCCATTAAAGTCCCCTACGCACACACAGACATAGACACACACAAACACAAACACACACACACGCACACGCACACACACATAGAGCTTGGGCACACTGTCACTAAATACCTCTCTTTGATTTTCCTTCTTCAGACCTACACAGAATACAAATCAAAGAGAGAGCTGAACACTGTCTGATCCAGGCTTTGCAGCTATTCGTAGGCGTATATATATATATATATATATATATATATATATATATATATATATATATATATAGATAGATAGATAGATAGATAGATATTAAATAATCAATCACATAAAACTGCATGAAACTGTAGTTTCCTCAGATATAAACTTCACATTGTTTTCTGTAATGAAACAGATGTTTCCCTAATGGTTTTTCACCCCTGCTAAAATAAACAATAGAAACCATCACAGAAATTCTAATGGTTTCCACTACAAATACCATTACATATCATCAACTAACCATTGAAAGCATTACCAATATTTGTCCTTAATGGTATCCATTAGACATAACATGCCACCAATAGAAGGCAACAGATGACCAGTAGAGACCCACAGGGACCATTAGAGTTTCCGTTAAAACCAATGCAATTCCCATTATAACCTTTAAAACCATTGCAAATTCTATGACGGTTTCTATTGGGGTTTTTTTCAGCAGGGAAAGTTCCCATAGTGACAATTTATCTGCTAATATCAAATTTAAAAAGTTTTGATATTTGACTTTTTTCACATTTTTGATGTTCATATTCGGGAAATGGTATTTCTGTAATCTTTCCCTATGCCAACAAACAGATACTATATTCGTGTATTGTCAATAAACATGTGGAAGAGTGAACATACAGCTGTACTGTATAACAAAATTCTTTTTTATGGTTATATAATATGGTCTAACCAGTCGTTCCAGGATTTTGCGATCGCGGAAATTAACGCGAAATCACGCAAACTGCGCAATGTTCTGAGAAGTTTTCAATTTTTCAGAATTACAGCAGGTTTTCTGCAGATTTGGGTCATGTGACATCATCACAACATGCGTACAGGCAAAGCCCTCTTCGATGTGCATCAAACACGAGTACAGCTTAAAGGTCTCAGTTAACAACAAACATCAGTGCCAGAGAGTGTGCAAAACAATTGCACTTTTGCCAATTCAAATAGTTTTACGCAGAAAAAAGCACAAAAAACTCTGCAAGTTGCATCGCAAGTTTTGGAAAAAAGTCGCAGCAAAATCTAACGTTTTTGGCCGCAAATACAACTCCGCTGAATCCTGTACAGACTGTATAATGGTCAGCACTTGGGCAGTAAGATCTCAAGGCTCTGTGCTAAGTGACAATCAAGATGGGAAAAAATTTCCACTTTCATAGGCCCTTGAGCAAAGTCATATCTGTTCAGCTGTGTTTGGATTATACTCTATCGCATTTGCAAGCCACTTTGGATAAAAGCTTCTAATAAATCATTGAATATAAACCAATACAGACGCTATATAACGTAACCGGTGCGATCGAGTAACATTACTTACGAACAGTAAGTACAGTAGATGTGTTGCAGTCAGCAACAGAGCTTCTCTGTTCAGGTTAATTGTGTAGTGCAGATATACAATAGAATTCACAGTGTATAGATGTGTATACTGTGGAATGGAATATAAAGTGGAAGAGCAGTTGTATAACCCAGAATCATAGCATGAAGACAATTAAGTACTTGTAGTTTCTTTTTATGCAGCAATTTGCTTCCTTTTTCATGCATGGCACGAAGTACAAATTAAGAGTAAAGTCGGTCTCTTCGCACACTGTTGCCATGGGCCGTGACGTTTGTTTAGGGTTTGGTAAAAAGCTGTGGTTACCTTCAGCTCTGAGCCTGAAGCAACATGAAAAGAAAGCCCTGAAGGTGAAGAAATGCTGAAACTACCAGTGAGGATAAAAACTTGACTAAGAAAGCTAAAACTTGGCTGAGTACAGAGCTCCGCCTCCATAATTGATTGGTTTTGGCTCACCTGTACCTTGCTGATCCTGGCAGGCAGTGTAAGGTAATTATTTTGGGCTGGTGCTTGTTTTAATGAGAGAAGAAATGTTCAGCATGATCAGTTGTTACACCATAGCAACAGCCTTTGATAACAGGGATTTTGGTTTAGAATGCATGTCACATGACAGAAATCCTATATGAATGTTAAAAAACGATTCAAAATTCGAAAGTTTTTCGACTTTTCCCCCAAATATGATTACCTGCGCTAAAAGTTGGCAGATATATCGATTCCATTAAGGAAGGTGTAGTGGATTTACAGTCCAAAAGTAACTCCTAAGAAAATGATAACTGGATCTGGATGTGTACGTGCACATATGGTACATCCTCTGGTGTTTCCTTTGCGCATATTTAAAAAACAATAAAATAAACAGTAATCATACCATGCACCAGCTTTGGAGAACAATGCAAATATATCAAGAAATCCCCTTAATCATCTCCCAAACATCACCATATATAACCTGGCCCATATCCCGCCATGTAATGGGTCTAGTCTGTGTGGAAACAGGCTCCCCTTCCTTCCTCTGATTCTCTCAGCTTCCTCTTCATGAGCTTCTTTGTAGGTTTTTGTTCAGCTTTGCCGCAATAATGGTGAATATCTTTAATTTAAAGCATCCAATTTAGCGAGACTTCATTATACTACATGGTTACCGTAGAATCATAGTAGCTACCTAGCAAATATTAGCATTTCACTTAAACATAAAACGACATAATTATGACCTTGCAAGTGGGAAATAAGAACGTTGGATAAACACATACAAAGACAGAATTGGTTTCAAACTGTTCAGGAAAAGAAGTCATGCCAGATTGGGAAGAACATTCTAGCCTATTACATTACATTACGTTTACATGTATTCATTTAGCAGATGCTTTTATCCAAAGCGACTTACAAATGAGGAAATACAAGCAAAAAGGAAAATGGCAACATATGCTGTTTGGATTCCCTAATGCATGGTCAGGAATCCCTTTAACGGTACACAGTACAGATTATTTTATAGTTAAGCACAATATTTAAATCTATACAATAATATTTTGGCTATTGGATGCAGACTTTCTGATATTTCTGTCCATAGACCCCATTTTATTTTCAGATTGTCATTAGATGCCAGTTGTCCAGTTGTTATTATTTATAATCATTATACTCGATAATGGTGGTTTTTGGTTTCCACCACTGCAACAAAATTAGAAATCCATGGGTACCCCATGTAGTGTACTTTGGATTTTTTTTTAAACACGGAACTGTGCTGTGCTCTCCAGGGCTGGAATCACTGTCCGTGGTGTACCAGACTTTCCAGGCTACACTGTTTAGCTATAAATACTAGAATACTTGATGATAATCCTTTACATTTACATTATGTTCAGTCTTATGGTAGATGAATTAATCCAAAGAGTGTGACAGAATACAAAAAGCATTGTATTTACTACCTGGAGCAGACGGTGATACAAGTGGTGCAAGACTAAGCTTAAGTCCACTTAAATGACCAGAGAAACGTGCAGATTTAGGAAGACGGAGGGTTGGAGTGCTAGAACACCGAAATGCTACACATACTGTTCAAGTCAAGCTATAAACGAATCAGTTTTACAAAATGAAGAATTAGCTTTAGTGCAATTGGTCAGTAGCACGTCAAGGGCACATACCTATTTCAATGACTGAAATTGGTTTTAAGAAATAAATAATACAAATGTATGTGAATGTATCAGTCCATCAGTCCGGATGTGAGTAAGTGCAGAAATGTTTTAATGTAAAAAGGTTAATGCTTTTATACCTCAGCAGAGGTTTTGCGGAGGTTATACTTCAAGCGGATGTTTTGCTACACTTTAATTCTAGTTATATGTTTATTTCATTTTTTCCCACTTGAACATAACAGACTAGAAGCAACTTTACTTAGATGAAATGGAAGAACATTGATGTCGGATCAGGTTTGCCCTTTTGCACCTATCATTACATCAGTGTCGATGGACAACTGACCTCCTACATCAGCAGATATTCATTTTCACCAAAAGTATTCATCATTGTCATTCCCCCGAGAGATAGTAGTTTCATTGTCTAACATTTAGCCCTTAAGTGAAGTATTATTAGTATACTAGCAAGCCGGTGTTGCATGCGTGTGTGTCTCTAAGCCTAAAGCTTTGGAAAGGAATGAAGCACATCTAAAGCTGTCATCCCGAGTCAGACAGTAAGATGAGATGAAGTACAGCTCGCCTCTGCAGGAACCAGTACAGGTTGCTACTAGTGTCTTCAGCAGGACTTGTTAATGATAAACCATATTGTTTAGCTAATAAAAAGGATCAGTTATTCATTTATCAGATTGCTTTATTCAAAGTGAGGCATTCTCAGGAATGAAAGCTTCCATAATAATCTTCCAATTAGGCCGTTTTATTGGCGTATTGTACGTTATATGGACATGACCTTGAGAAGTTTTCCTGCGTACGACATGCGTGTTTGTTCACATAAGAATGAATATCACCACGCCATGTTTGGCGAGTAGAGACGGATGCCAAACTACGCGATGATATAAAAGTAGATGTTGATGTCTTACTGTAGACTGTAGGGACAGTCATATGCAAATGTATTTGCCCGTGTGATGCCCCTGCCACATCCAAACCAGTTTTGGAGCTTGGTTAAATAAATGCTCTTTTTGGATTGAGGAGGACGTATTAAACTATGAAACTTGCAGGACATTTTATTGATACAATGACCTCTTATATGTCAAAAGATCAAGGAAAATTTGATTTCTCATGTCATGACCCCTTCAATTATGCATGTAATGCTGTTGCACTGTTTGAACACCAGAGGTTCCAATTTGCACAAACCATAGAGATGAATGTACATGATCTTATTCTTTAGTGGAGAGCCTGCGAGATCTGCGCGTGTGAAGCCTCAAAGGCCGTTAGCTCCAGATTGTGATGACCAACATGCATTAAACGTTATACGGTTACACAGCCATGTTATAAAACTGCCACAGACACTGGCCATTTTAGCCTACTTTGGAGCTCTAGTTCTGCTATGGAGAATAATGTTTCAATGGATCATTTTCCCCAGATCAGATTTGTTCATTCAATCAAAGTTTTTGGGAGAATTTATAAATTAATGAATTAATTTATAAAATATGCCGAACCTGTAGTACAACGTTTTGATTTATTTACTTTAATACATAGAAAAATGCACATTGTTTTGCATTGTTTACGATTCAGATAATAATTTTGAATAATAATTTTTCTCCAATCAAATTTTTTAAACATTCAAATGAAAAATGGCATCAAACCGTGTCCCGAGTGTATCATTACACTTCTACTATACAGTAGAATTAAATAATATTCGTACATGTCCAGTTGAGAACATGTTCAAGTGAAGTTCCTGATGTAAACAGTGTGTCGTGTCTGATAAGTCTGCATGTTTGTTTGCTTGCTCCGGCAGTCTTTAGTTGTACATACTTGTCTTGGCTCAAAACTGTTTATCTAATAGTGGAGGTCAGCCAGACCTGGCCGCATATGCCTCTATTGCATTACTGTTGAGCCGCTGGGTCTCACTCTGGATACCATGAACCTTCCCTACACCAATGAGGGCCTGCTTCATAGGTCATTATAAAGAAGAAAACATCCAGGACTCAAATGATAATGAACTTGAATATACTTAAATATCCTCTTGCTCTGTCTCTCTATGTCCTTCTCTTGCTCTAATTTTATTTGCTGTTTATCTTTCGCCTGCTGTCTGGGGTGAACACTGAGCTGTTGCTGTACAACCCAATAAGGCATCTTGTGATTCTTCAGTCACAATATAAAAAAAGCCAGAAGAGAGAACAGTAGTTGCTTGTGTTCATTGAATTCCTCTGTAACTGTCTTAATAGAGGGTCAATGTGACAAAATCTTTTTCTTTGATCATTTCTCTTTCTAAAAAGTACCAAATAACTGTTATCACGGCACTGTTGCTGGTTCTAAGATGTTACAACCAGTGATTATTGGTAGATTTTTGTACTTTCTTTCTTGATGAAATCAAAAAAAATCCTGACAGTTTATTTCATGCTTTGTGAGTCAGACCTGTTTCCTCAGAAAAAGTTAAATCATTGTAATCCTTAAAGATTAAGTTTTTACATAGTTTACAGATGAGACACATTTGCTCTTTGGCACAGTGGAATGGATTAGGATTTATGGTGATTATTGTCACTGGTGCCCTCAGGCACCATGAATCAGTAGCCATTACACAGCGCTTCTTTCTTTCGTTCTTTCTTTCTTTCTTTCTTTCTTTCTTTCTTTAAACAGCATGTTTATAGTTACATTTAATGTTGTGGATCTGAAAAACTATGTTTTCTCTGTATAATTAGGCTGCATTAATTACAGTTTAAAGAAGTTTTAACGGGAATTAAGTGGAGAGAAAAAAAGAGTACACCGTATCTTTCAGATTGGCAATAGCGGTTGAGTTTCCACTCCGATCTTACTTGGCTGATAGCAACTGTTTTTTTTTTTAACTTTCTTTGAACAATTTGATGTTTTTGTTGGCTACCATGTCTACCCATAGTAGGTGATATCAGACTGGACCTAAATATGTGCATGTGAGGTCAGTTACACTTGTGTGAATTTGTACTATGCTTAGGTTTAGCAATAGTGACAGAGTAGAAGATGTAGGGGGGGCATGGTGGCTTAGTGGTTAGCAGGTTTGCCTCGCACCTCCTGGGTTGGGGGTTCGAATCTGTGTGCGCGGAGCTCGTATGTTCTCCCACCTCAGGTGGTTTTCCTCTGAATACTCCTCCCCCAGTCCAAAGACATGCGTTGTAGGCTGATTGGCATTTCCAAATTGTCCATAGTGTGGGAATGGGTGTGTGATTGTGCCCTGCAAAGGGTTGACACCCCGCCCCTGGGATAGGCTCCAGACTCCCCCGTGACCCCGTGTAGGAAAAGTGGTACAGAAAATGGATGGATAGATGAAATTGACAATGTTGGACATTGTGTTCTATGTGACTGACTGCGTTCCCTGTACATTAATAGGAATACAGGAACTTCAGCAACTGGTTAATTATTACCATTACTGGTCAATCTTTACTGACAGATAAAGACTTGACAAAGCAGGATGTTTTGGATGATTGTCCTGATATGAAACTGCACTATGGTGTCTACTGTCCTTTCATTATGATCTTAGAATATCTCCCTAATGTTAATACTCCTTACTGTAAGTGGTAGTTTAAAACCAATCTCAGATCAGTATAACAGCACAACTGCTAATCATGACCATCTCACTTGCACACCATTGCTCTGTTTATTTCTTTTAAGTAACCTGAACTCACAGAGAATTTATACGACTTGTTGATTCAGTTGCATTTCCTGTGAGTTATGCTGCCATTAAAAGATGACCACCTGCCCCAAGCAGTAACCCTAACTGCAAATCTTCATGGAAACACGATTGTGTGAATTCCACAGATATTGTGGCTGTGAGATTTTCATGCCGAGGGCTGAAGGGAGTAATGGATACGTATAACCTCTTACCCAGAATTCATTAGCAGGGTCATGCAAAGCCCTCTGGGAGAAATGTGAGAGGGAGGAAATCATGCTCTCAGCTACTTGATCAGATATCGGTTTTGCGGTTGGTTAGGGAAGATGCCTACTTGAGAAATTGAAACTGAAGCCAGATCTGTGGTTTGGCAGAGGAGGGGATAGAGGATAAGAGAACATCACCCGGACGATACGGACATTTTCCCCCCCGATATTACAATGTATATGACCATCCTGATACATTAGAGGAGAATAATGGGGGTATTGTCAGATGTCAGCGCAATGTAACAAGTAACTGATAAGACATACAGTATATTTTTATACCAGTTGTCAATAATTAAAACTTAAATATTGGGGATATTTATATTTTTACATAATGTCTTATTCTATATAGGAGTAGTAGCATATTGAATAACATTCACCATATGTTTTGTAGAAAACATATGACCATTAAAACCACATGATTAAATGAAAATTTTTATTGACTGATCCTAGTGGCTGTACACTTCTCAGCAATTTCTGATTACACCCTAATTACGACAAATTGACCCAAAATAGTACAACTGAGCTGCATGTATGGTATTTACTAATATTTTCCCTACAACTTCTTGTCATTAACTCTGTAAAATTAGATTGAAAATTCATTAAAAAAAAATGCCTCACTGGAATTCAGAACGTGCAAATCGGACAGAAGCAAATGCCAAGTATGTATTTAGCAACACAAAGAGATGTTTGTCTCATTGGAAAATCTGACCCATTTCTCTGTACGCGTTGTAAAAGAGCGTGGCTTCATGAGCGCCTGTTCTTGTATCAAGGCTTTCCCCTCATGTCAAATAAAGCACCTTGGGGTGAAATTAGAGATATTTGCTGCAGTGCGTCCAGGTGCACTACAGTGATTAACAACCTACAGATCTAATTGATATTTTTCATATATATATATATATATATATATATATATATATATATATATATATATATATATATATATATATATATATATCTCAGTGGGCGTGGGTTTAATGGACGTAAAGAGTTAAAATGGGGTTTAAGGCATTTAAACTGTTTGTTTTTGCTCTGTGCAAAAATGATAAAGATAGCTTAATAGCTACATATTAAAAAATACAACCACATATGGTGGCGATCTGTGGGGTCCAAGCACTCTTTGCAAATATTCCCCTCAGTGTCCAGTTCTTGCCATGTTACCCAGAACAATAAAGAGACCATAGATGAACATAAATATCAAGTTATATGACAGTAGCACAATGCTAGTCTCTAATACCTGCTGAAACCTGACTGACTGACCTGATGGTAGCCATAATTTTGAAGTAACCCAATCATCATTAAAAAAAATCCATGTAGAGATTACTGCCCATCAGGTCAGTACACCAAATACCAGCTTACTCGGACTTATGGTTCTCGAGATACAGTTAGCTGAACTTAATTACCAATGACAAAACCCCAGACTTGTAACCTATAACAAATAAACTGTAAATGTTTTGGTTTATATTGTTGAGATTGTTGGGTCATGTCTTAGACTGTAATTGACTCAAACACTTTATTATTCTGTCAATCACATAAGGGAAATTCCAGTGTTAGTGAGTGCGAATGTCACCTCTATGACTTTGAGACAAAGTGTCTCATTGACTATACATACTATACATACGATGAATACTGAAGAATGCGGCTGCCTTAATAACGGTTCAATAAAGTTTTAATGAAGTATGGGAAATTGGAAGATAAACAGATTTTTCTTGGGCTTGGCAGTAGTTGTTGGATGGAACTTTAGGATGTTTTTGTTGACTGCCCCTCCCATGTGCAGCAGGATTTCTAACAGATTGGAGCAAAAAAAAAACTAAAGGTCAATGAGATAAATAAGCACTATATCTAGTTTTCAATAGCAGTCATCACTTGGACACTTCTAAATATTACTTTGTTACGTTAGAACAAGATTATAAATAATGTCTCTTTGACTATACCAGGGATTCTCAAACTAGGTGTCACACCCAGGTGAGGTTGTTTTATTGTATTTTTCAAATTATACTGTGGAGACAGAAAGGAAAGAAGCTAATCAATGTGGTTCATTCCATTTTGAAATGCGATTTTAGACAAAACTGGCCGTTTTGAGAGGACATCATTCCAGAAATTCCTTCCTCAATGACAGGAAGGTTACATTATGAAAGTATCACACTGAAAACCATGCTGTACCTAAAATATACCTAAAATCACTGTTACATTATTTGGATTGGAATATGTCCATGGCTGCATTTCTGCCGTTGCTCTAAGCCAGCCAATTAGCAAGCATGAAAACCCTGGAAATGACACAGTAGTAGCTTTAATTATTATGAATGAGTGCACTTGTGTTTTGCCCTTATGGCATTTGACCTCACTGACCTTGGCCTCCTGGATACACTGAATTAAAGGTCAATGACCGATGACACATTTAAAAGGTTTGTAGATTTACAGAACACTTTTCGTATTGCCCGCTGAATTTGGAATATATTTGATTCGTGAAGCGTGTCCAAATCTGTTACGCATCTTTGTTAAGGTAATTCTTCTTTTTTGTAATTTTTTCTTCGTTGTTAACTGTCATGTTACTTGATAGACGAGTAACGTCTTCCCGCATTTTCCTGAACTGTATCTGTTTCCCGGACGTCTAAATCTACAAAGCCTCGGAACAGACCTGTTGGGTTGCCAAGCGCTTTGATTTTAACCCGATGCCTTTTCCTGCTGCATCGTGGGTAACGTAGTCTCGATCGCCGTCAGAGCCGCTTTTTGTTCGTGGCCACAAAGAGAACTTGTGTAGCCAACTCTGAAGTGTCTGGATGAATGTTATCGACGCAGCAACCGATCCGAAAAAGAAGAAAAGCGCCTTTGAGTCAGACAGACATGCTGAAAGCAGAGATATGGCCTCTGCCCTGTGTGTGTCAGCCGTCCTCTCGTTACTGCTGCTCTTCTTTTCCGACGAGAGCAGAAAGGACGGCTCTGTCGTTTCTTCACGGAAAAGCGTGAGAGAATGGGATGAGTGATGTGTGGCAGACTGCAGTGAGGGCGTTCGGTGGTGTATACAAACACATTTTTCTTGTTTAATGTTCTAAAGCGCACATTCCCCTTAAAAAATGTCACCAGATCATGTTACTGCATGTAGAAATGAAGCAGACCCTAGTCCATGGACAACTCAATAAACATATCAATTAAAACTCGACATTAATTTAAAAAGAGAATACAAATACTCCGGTAATATCAAACTATTGGTACCAAAATGTACATAGAAATAGTAACGCGCCGGTTTTAAGATGCATTGTGTTGTTTATATATTGGTAAAGTTTTTAAAGTTATTTTTAATGACATCATTCTTTAAACGTCTCGCTACTTGGAACAGCAAGCATAATCAGAACTCTGTGGTGTGTCTGAAGTTCCTTGAAGTTCACGCATAGTTTACTTAGTGCTTTTACAATACCAGAGATATTCCGTGTCTTCGAATGTTTACAGTCTATAAGCACTGTTATTGGCTTAAGTTGAAGTTTGCAGTTTACTGTCAGTGTCGGTTTATAGTTTATTGTCAGTGCACATGTTTAAAATTCTGGGTGTCAGTGCTGTAGTGAGTGGAAAACTTAAACACAATCAGTCCTTCTGTTGAACAGTAAATAAAACTGGGATGCCGTGTAGCTATCATCTTTATTCTGGACGAACATTAAACACAGCTTAGGCTTTCAATAGGTGTGTTGTTTATTCTGTAGGTTGCCTGTGTGTTGTTGGACTATACCGTAAGTATTTCAGTCCCTTCAGGATTTAGCGATCGCAGAAATGAACGCGAAATCAAGCAAACTCTGTAATGTTCGGAGGAGCTTGCACTTTTTCAAAATTACAGCAGATTTTCTGCAGATTTGGCCCAAGACCTCATGTGTGACCTCATCACAATACGCATTCAGACAAAGCCCTCTTCGAGTACAGATAAAAGGACTCATTTACCAACAAACATCACTGTGAAAGTCAGTACAAAACAATGTCCTACAATTGCAATTTCGCCAATTCAATTTTCCGCCGAAAAAAAGCACAAAATACTCAGCAAATCGCATCACAAAAATAAAGCATTTGCCCGATTGTCGGGAGATCGTAAGTTTCAATGCCGATGATATTACAGTGATCTGTGGTCAGGCAGCAAGTGAGCAGAAATTGGCTGTGCTCACTGGGTGGCATAAACTCTCATCTGTCAATCAAAGCGACTAGCCAATCATTTGCGTCTTTGAGCTCATGTATGCGAAAGAAGGCAGACAGCATTTTATTAGATTTTATTTACTAAGTACAACCTGTTGTACATTTTATTCATTTATAGTTTTGTTTGATGTTGTGAAACAAGCTTTGTACAAGTTATAAACAGCCACTCCCTCACCAACAATTCTTTTTGTTTTCTCCCTCTCTTTTAAAATGAATACGACAAAAAAAAAAAAAAAAAAACCCCAGGAAGTGCAAAGCCCTCCAACCATCTACAAAGACTTTCCTGTGGTGGAAAACATAAACATACAGCTTTACCTCTAACTGGGACAAAGTGCTGACACTGGAGACTCCTTCCATAAATGTTAAATACACGTCGTCTCGCAGAAGGCTTCACTATATCAATGACTACACATGTTTATGTGGACCGTCCGCCACTGTGTAAATTATTATATAAGGGATTTCATATTGAAATGACTGCATTAATAAAAAATAAACTAAGACAAAACTACTGTCAGAGCCGTGCTGTCATAGAAAAATCAATCAACACCTTCTGAACAATCACAATCAAGGATTCGAGAACTCTGAGGTATAATGAATATTAATGACTACCGGGAAGTCTGATTGAAAATAAGAAGTGAATTGAAGATAAAATTTTCAATGAAAAATATTGTATATGGACATAAAGAATGACTTAAAAGCCACATCAGTTAGGAGCCAAGTGTGAGCTTGATCTTGGATTAAATTTGTTTTGTTGTTGTTGTTGTTGTTTTTTCCTTTTGACACAGGCTGCTCGTTGGCGCTCCCAGGGCAAAGAAACTGTCCAATCAGAAGTCACAGATAACAGGAGGCTTGTACAACTGTGATATTAACTCCCTCAGCTCTGCCTGCCAGCGAGTTGATTTCGACAATGATGGTACACTTACACTGCAAAAAAATGATATCTTAGCAAGTGATAAATATCTTAACTATAGGCAAATTTATCTGATATTCTTTATTACGAGATTACTCTATTGGCAGATCATTGTTCTAGAAATATATGCTTAAAATGAGAAGAATTACCTGCTTATAGAACTCTACTGTTTCAAGCTTAAAATGAGTAATAACTGTCTAGAAATTGGTGTAATAATGATATATTTGTTGTTGGAAATACTAGATGAATTTGGCTATATTCGAGATTCACTTGCGAAATCATAAACTACAGTGGTGCTTGATAGTTTGTGAACCCTTTAGGATTTTCTATATATCTGAATAAATCTGACCTAAAACGTCATTAGATTTTCACACAAGTCTTACAGGATGATAAAGTAAACAAATGAGACAAAAATATTATACTTGGTCATTAATTTATTGAGGAAAATGATCCAACTGTTTCTAGTTCTGAGATTTCATGTCGTGTGTGTGTGTTTGTGTGTGTGTGTTTGTAGAGAACCTGGCCCAGGAGAGCAAAGATAACCAGTGGATGGGTGTCACAGTGCAGAGTCAAGGACCAGGGGGCAAGATTGTGGTCAGTGTTTGCTAGCGTGTGTGTGTGTGTGTGTGTGTGTGTGTGTGTGTGTGTGATTCATCCACTAGGTCTGTTCTAGTTAGTAAGCGTCTGTAGTAAGTTTCAACCTGTTTCAGACGTGTGCCCATCGCTACCAGAAGAGATTCTTTACCAACTCGCCGTCGGAGTCCCGGGACATCACGGGCCGCTGCTACGTTCTCAGTCAGGAGTTGAAAATCAGCGATGAGGACGAGGGAGGAGACTCGAGCTTCTGTGCGGGCCGACCCAGGGGTCACGAGCGGTTCGGCTCCTGCCAGCAAGGCTCGTCTGTCACCTTCACCAAGGACTTCCATTACATAGTGTTTGGAGCACCCGGAGCCTTCAACTGGAAAGGTGGGGCGAGGGAAGGAGAGAAGCGGAGCAGTAAAGATCTTGAGGAGAATGGATTGGAGAGAGGAGGAGAGAAGACTAGGAGTAGAGAGCAGAAATCAGGAGGGATGGAGAAGAATGGGTGGGAGTGGAGAGGAGAAAAGAGGAGGAGTTTAGATCAGGAGGAGAAATAGAAGGGGAGTATAGACTAGGAGGAGAAGTGATGAGGAGGGAGAAATGAAGGAGTATAGATTAGGGAGAGGGCAGGAAAGAAGAGGAAGAGTAGGGGTCAGAAGGAGAAAGGGTGTTAGAAGAGAGGAGAATGGAGGAGTAGAGATCAGGAAGAGAAGGTACAAGAGAGAAGATTAGAGTAGTCATAAACAGAGGAGAGGAGATATGAAGAGATGAAGTGGTAGTGGAGGAATAGAAGGGGTAAGAGAGGAGAGGGGATGAAGGGTTTGGGGAAAGGATGTGAGTTAAAAAAGAGGAGATGAAGGGAAAAGGAAGAAGAGAGAAGAAAGGATGAGAGGGAAGGGTAGTCGGGATGAGAAAGGAAGGGAGGGAGGTGATCAGATGAAAGGGGAGGAGATGGGGTGAAGAGAGATGAGAGGGGATGAGGGGGGAAGTTCAGGAGGAGAGAAGAAGCAGAGTGGTGAGTGGATGAGTGCAGAGGACAAAATTAGGAGATGAGAGGATGTAGGAGAGAAGATGGGAGGTGACTAGGAAGAACAGGAGAGGATGAGATGAGGAACAGAATATATAGAGGTGATGAGTGGGAGGAAATGAGATTGGAGGATTAGAGATGACTGAGAAGAAGAGAGGAGGGGAAGAAAGGCAGAGAGACATTGAGAGAGGAGATGGGAGGAAAGGAGAAAAGAGAAGAGGAGAAGGTAATGGAGGAAAGGAAAGGGGGAGTGAAGAGAAGAGGGGAGGAGAAGAGGAGCACTAAGATAAGAGGAAAGAAGGGAAGCGAGGCTGAGATTTGTTCTAAATTTGTTCTAGTTGAATCAGTCCCATTTCACTGTAAACACTTTTTGTTCAGTTCTCACCATACAGCACTTCATTTATCATCTTATTTTGTTTCTTTTCCCTTCACCTCCTCTACTTTGCCCTCCAACTATCCCACATCTTCACTATCGTCCACTCTCATCCATTGACTCCAATGATCCTTTACCCTGGGCGTGGCCTCAGGTGTTTTACGCATGGAGCAGAAGAACAACACGCTGTTCGAGTTGGGTTACTTTGATGATGGACCGTTTGAGGTCAAATACAGCACGGTCGAAGGACTCGACGAAGTGGCCGTCCCTGCTAACAGCTATTTAGGTGCGTCTAGTGTCCATCACATCATATCCATTACCAAAAACACTTCCTTGCGTCCTCGTTTCACCCAAAGAAGGAGCATGTTTTTTTTGTTTTCAGTGACTACGTTTACATGGACAGCAATAATCTAATTATTGACCTTAATCTAAGTAAGGTAATAATGTGATTAAGGTGTTTACATGAGTCGCTTTTAGAATACTCCTGTCATGTACCCGTTTTACATGTTATAGATCATAATTAGATTAAGAGCCCGCTTCATTAAGTCCCCGCGCCACGCCGTCCGACGTCCCTCCAGAATTTCACGTATCAACATACAGTTCATCTTCGTTATGGTACCGTATACAGTTTTGGGTGTTTTTATTTTTATTTTTTTACAAACGCTTTAAGTGCAGTTAATTATTTGTCATGCTGTACGTGCTAATAGACGACTGCTTGAAGCGGTGGGTGTGTCCCAAATCGCGTACTTACCATCTATATAGTAGCCGAGATAGATGTATTTTTCCCCACTACAGGCCTATAGTAGGAAAGTATGCGATTTGGGACACAGCCGAGCTCTCTTGTTCGCTGTAAAACGTAAAACTGCCATGTGTGATCGTGTCCTGTCGCAAAATGCAGTGAAAACTCCCACACGACGCTCATAATGTGATTAAGGTGTTTACATGTCACTACTACACATCCATAATGCGACTAAAACAGGAGTACTCCACCTGTCTTAATTAGATTATTGCTTACTTCGATTATGACCTTAATTAGATTAAGGTAAGTAAAAATGGCTGTTTACATGGTAGTTTCTTAATTAGAGTATGGTCTTAATCGGATTAAGAGTGGATTATTGTTGTCCATGTAGGATTCTCTCTTGACTCTGGTAAGATGCTGACTAAGAAAGGTCAGTTGACCGTGGTCGCCGGAGCCCCACGAGCCAATCACAGTGGAGCTGTGGTTCTACTGAGGAAGGAGTCAGAAACAGGTTCGACCATGGTCACTGAGTATATCCTCGAAGGAGAAGGACTAGCCTCGTCTTTTGGCTATGAACTCGCAGTGGTTGATTTAAACGGAGATGGGTAAGACCAGTAATTCAACCATTTTAAACAGATTCTGTGACATCTGTGCATGCTTAACTGATCTTTCCTGTTACTCGTTTACAGATGGCAGGATCTTGTAGTTGGAGCACCTCAGTTCTTTGTGAGGCACGGTGACATCGGTGGCGCTGTTTACGTCTACATCAATCATAACGGAAATTGGAACGAGGCCACCAAAACTAGAATAGACGGACCCAAAAACTCCATGTTTGGGCTGGCTATTGAAAACCTGGGGGACCTTAACCTGGATGGATTTAATGGTTTGTGACTTTGAGATTTTGTAAAGAATAATAGTTTTCCACTGTATAAATGTGAATTTTTTTACTTTTGATACCAGAAAACCTGAACTGCTTTTCCAGTCACCGTCAGTCCAGTTGGATGGTTTTCAGTAGCTAATTAAGATTGGTTACATTAGTTTGTTGCTGATTGGTTAGTGGTATCGCATGAAATGGAGGTGAAACATCGAGACGAAAAAACTAAAATCAGAAAAAACATTGCAAAGAAAGATGCATTGACATTGTTATATATTGTTATACAGTACAACCACAGTACAACCAAGTATACAGTTTTCTGATCACTGTGTGTGACTTCACTGAAGTTTTTCATACCTTTATAACTTCCTTATAAAGTTACAGTATATTTCATCATATTTTAGTCAAATAAATTTTTTTAACCTTTTTAAAAAAATATACTTGATTTTACATTTTTTAAAAAAATTTCTCTTAATTGCACTGTACGTTAAAAAAAAAAAAAAATTTTAGATTTTTGATGCTGAAACATTTGTTATCAGTAATTTTGCTGCAGTCTCTATAAGCTGACGACCTAAACGGCCAATCAGAGAATGCAACGACATTAACAGTAGTGCTTTTTTCATTGTAAGAATAAAAATGGTGGAAAATTGCTGGAAAATAAATTCGATCCCTGAGTACCTCTAGGTTCCAGTGTAGGCCATTTTGGTCTTTGGTCTTTCTGAATGTGCAGTGGCTTTAGCAGAGTAAGCGTGGTTTGAGGCTTCTTCACTGATTGTTTTTCAGACTGAGATTATAAAGTAGCTGAAAAAAGCCTAGTTTGTGCCAGAAAATCTGTCGAAAGTATAAGTATAAGGTGATAATGTACATACTGTAAGTTAAGGACGATTGGAAACGTAAAAAAAAAAACCAACAACAACATTTGCAGTAATTATATCATATACATGTATTTATATATTGTTTAGAGGTGACCATTATGGTGGCGATGAACATGATGATAATGATCCTAATTATGGTGAGCATGCTAATAAAGAAGAAATGTCACATGGGCTATTTGTGTTGTGTAGATGTGGCTGTTGGGGCTCCATATGATGATGAAGGAGCAGGAAGTGTCTACATCTATCACGGCTCAAGCAACGGCCTCAATAAAGAACCTGCTCAGGTTTAACACACACCCCATCACTCCAACATTTATCTTATAGCATACCAGACTAGAAGCTAACAGTGAAAACTAGTCTGCTTCAACTGATTGTTCATAAATGATTGACATTATTTGACTTTAGATAATATTTATACGCTGGGAATGATAAAGGAGTATTAATACAGTCAAAGAAAGGATTGCCTGCTTTATCATTTCCTTGCTTGTATACTTGTCTTTTTTACTCACTTATTCTCATTCCATTGGTAACATTTTTTGTTTCTACCAGGTGCTGAAAGGAGGAAACCTGAACATTAAGATGTTTGGTTATTCCATAGCTGGTAACATGGATTTAGACAACAACCAATACCCAGACATGGCCATTGGATCTCTGTCTGACACTGTGGTCGTGTACAGGTAAGAACTTGGTCTGTTTATTCACTTTAAAAAGTCGAATTTTTATAACTTGGAACATTTCATTAAATATTGGATTACATTTAAATGATCATTTAAATATGCAGCTTCAATCGTATTATATAAGCCTTCATAACACAGAACGAATCCCAAATGGCTTCCTATTCACTATAAATGCTCTGTACACAGGGTATAACATAATGGCATTGTGGAACCTAAAGTTTGCATTTATAACATCATTTGAGATTGTGATTCAGGCATTGCAAATTGTTACATGTACCACTATATTACTATATTATATATAGTAATTATATATATATTATATACTAATATATAGTATTATACACTATATTATATATATATATATATATATATATATATATATATATATATATATATATATATACACTGCTGGTCAAAAGTTTGTGGACACTCGACTGAAATGTTTCTCATGACCTTAAAAAGCTTTTGATCTGAATGTGTATGATTAAATGTTTGAAATCGGTGTATGTAGACAAAAATATAATCGTGCCGACGTATTCATTTCTTTCATTAGAAAACTAACATTTTATTTACAAAAAATATTTATTTTAAACGGACGACTCGGAGCGAAATATTCCGAAAAGCAGCCAGTGAAAAGAGTCCAGTGTAGGTGTGAACTCCTTTAATACTGTTTAAA
This sequence comes from Ictalurus furcatus, assembly GCF_023375685.1. NCBI lineage: Eukaryota > Metazoa > Chordata > Actinopteri > Siluriformes > Ictaluridae > Ictalurus > Ictalurus furcatus. Next base: position 14,339,792 of record NC_071280.1, read on the forward strand.
AAGCATCTCAGGGAAATTCCTCAAGAAAATGCCAAGAATATATTTCTGGAAATTCTAGGAAAAAAGGGCGTCTACTTTGAAGATGATAAAATACTCAATTATTTTGATTTATTTGGGATTTTTATCACAACATAATTCCTATAGTTCCATTTGTGTTGCTCCAGAGTTTTGATGACTTTATTATTATTCTAAAATGTGTGTGTGTGTGGGGGGGGTTGTCAAAATAAAGAATGAGTGTGTCTAAACTTTTGACCAGTAGTGTGCGTATATATATATATATAAAGTTTAAGTAATTAACTAAGTAATTACAAAAATTAAGTTTAAGTTTTAAAAAGTGATGTTAAAGTATGTTATTAATGACATTAACACAATGCCATTTAGGAAACAGTGTTTTTGTAGACATCAAACACATTCCCCTTAGAAAGTATTGGAACAGCAAGGCCAATTCTTTTTTTTTTTTTTTCACTATACATTGAAGACATTTGCGTTTGAGATCAAAAGATGAATATGAGACGATAGACCAGAATGTCAGCTTTCATTTCCTCATATTTACATCTAGATGTGTTAAATGTCTTCAATGTAGAACGAAAACAATAGAATTGGCCTTGCTGTTGTTAAACTTTCGGACGGGACTGTATGTGATTACTATAACAAATTCAAAATTCGTTCTGACAGGACTAGTGCGAACACGATGAATCTTTACAACTTCAGAATTATCTTAGGCCTTTTCGATCAGGTTATAGATTTGCAATAGCATATAGAAAAATAGATCATTTGTATACTGTACATTCTTTCCCTTAAGTGCTTCTATTCACAGATTATAGCGTTATCTCCAGCTTGATTCGAAGTGCCTTACCCAATGACACGATGACAGCCGTGATATATTCACTAGGATCAAACCTCTACAGCCTTTACTTCTCGCTTTGTATCTGAATTCTGACTGCTCAGCCTCCACTGCTCGTTCTGATCGTTTATTCCTGACACTTCACAGAGCAAGGCCAGTGGTCAACATAGAAAAGACGGTCACCACCACTCCCAAAGAGATAGACCTCACTAAGAAGAACTGCGGGGACAACATTTGGTAAGAGAGACTTATCAAACGTCAATCTGTGAGATTTTGACATGCTTGTGTGCCGATGTGTTTTTCAAAGAAATGGATATGTTTCCAGTGTTCAGGTTTCCACCTGTTTCAAATTTACCTCCAACTCCAAAAACTACAGCCCTAGCCTCAGTGAGTACATACATTTTCTCCCTTCCATGCTGAGCCGGGATTACAATTTAGAACTAAAATACTAGAAAAATGTGTGAAATGTTTCTTTTTAACCGATTGATCTTTCCTTACTTCCACTCAGGAATCAAGTACTCCATCCAGGTGGAGACAAAGAGGAAGAAGCAGGGTCTTCCATCTCGTGCTGTTTTCGTCCAACCCACCTCCACCGACACTGACTATGAGAGCACAGGAGTCATGGAGCTTAAAAAGCAGAATGAGCAAAAATGCGTCACAAAAACCCTTAAACTTCAGGTACAACAAACACAAAAACAAGTTGTTAGATGAGCATGTGGGTGGGCAGAATTACTGTATTTTCCATACTTTAGGCGATGAGGCAGATAGGTGGTCAAATTTGAACCTCTTAAATTGATGTGTTAGAATTTGGAGTGTTAGACTGGGTTCAAGTTCAAGTTCAAGTGGTTTTATTGGCATTTCAACCAGCTGGTACAGTACACAGTGAAACGAAACTAGTGAGGAACAAAATGACAGGACGTCATTCGAAGACGGAGTTTCGTTCATTCCGATAGAAATTTTCTCAATTCTATGCAAATTAGGTATGACATAGCAATTGAATTCAGTTCCTCACTCACATATTTGAGCTAATACTTGTAATGAGTTCCCATTAAAGGGGTCATTACAGACCTACAATAGATAAACAGGAAAAGAAAACAATTATTTAAACGTGTACAATAATATTTTTGCCGATTTATTGGAGAAATAGTTAACATTATATACAACTGCTTGTTTTTGAGTTATTTTTGAGGTTCGGATTAAACGTATTCAATTCAAGTTACCAGTCAAATAGGCTAATAGCTATAAGAAGTCAATAATAAATATAATAACTTTGATAATGATGAATTATTTTTAAAAAAAAAATCTGTAAGAAATAAAAATGAAAAAGTACAGAGATGCTATGATTTTGAAAGTTCGTCATGTAATCCTGCAGTGTTTCTTAATTCAAGTCCTGGAGTTCTTTAACAGTGTACATTTAATGAATTGTACATCTGATTAGTCTGCAGATAAGAGGGTTAAATGCACTGTAATAAAGTAAATAATAAAAAAAAGTAACTATTTTCTTGGTTAGTAAACAGAGCTGTTTAAATGTTATGACTAGGGTGAATTTCTCTGTCAGAAGCGTGTAACAATATCACCATCACCTTGTGGGAAAATAGTTTTTGTATTTTATCATCTTATGAAACGTATTTTGCTCTCCTGCTATGAAGGATAACTTAAGGGATAAGCTGAGAGCCTTGCCCATAGAGGTGAACGTGGAGATCCTGAAGCCGTCATCAGGACGCAGGAAGAGACAGACAGCCCTCGCCGATCTGAGTCCCGTCCTCGCTGCCAGCCGACCGAGTGTTACTGAGGTAAACACTCTTTATACCACGATATTTAATCAGCTCTTTAATTAAAGGACACTTTAAAATGCATGAAGATGCTTCTTCTTCTTCTTTTTCTTCTTCTTATTATTAATTATTTTGGTCTCAGGTGAATTTTGTGAAAGAGGGCTGCGGCAGTGACCTGAAGTGCCAGAGTAACCTGGAGCTGCAGTACAAATTCTGCTCTCGAGAGCGCAACCAAGACATCTTCATTCCACTGCCATTGTGAGTTCTCTTATATAAGTGAACGAATTGTTCTGTGCCACATCGGCGGAATTTATTATTTAGTAAATACTGTATATTATTTGTTCAGTTACTCCAGTAATTTAACCAATGAAATATTTGTATTAAAATGTCAGGATATTAGACCTTAGACATTTCAATTTCATCCAGCAGCCCGCATTTTGCATGCAGTACTATAGGAAGTGGGAAAAAAAAAACACTGAATAAAGTTTAGGGGAATTTATTCTATAATCACGTTTTATATTTGCTCTGAATAATTAAAATGTGATGTAAGTGTAATTGTAAAGAAACTTCTTACTGACCATCTTCTGTCATGCTTTCAGGCAAAAGGGAGTGCCAGTCATTTCACTCAGCCACCAACAGGAGATTGCCCTGGAGGTCACGGTGACCAATAAGAACGGAGATGACGCATACGAGTCAGTTCTGACCGCATCGTTCCCCAACTCCCTCTCTTACGCCGCAGTTCGCCCCAACAATGTTGTGAGTCTGACGTCTCAAGTCCGTAGCGCCCTGCTTTTTACCAAATCTGTAGCGCCCTGTTTTTTTACCTTCTTACATTTAATCGAATGTTTGTTTGTACGCAGATCTCATGTCAGGCCAATCTGAACGGATCAAAAGCTGAGTGTGAACTGGGAAATCCTTTCAAAAGAGACTCGAAAGTAAGTCACAGAGATTGCACAGACATTTTTCCCAGTGTGATCAATCTGTTCTGACACCATCTTTCTATTTTTATATTATAGATAGTATTTTACATCGTTCTGAGCACTGGTGGGATTTCGTTGGACACGACCGAAGTAGAAGTTACGCTAGATCTTAAAACGTAAGTGATTTTTAGAGTGTCAAGTGAAAAAGACCCTTTTGGCCGTTCATATTTGCTTTCTTTATGTTTAAAGGAATAATTGATAATTTATGTTGTTGTTTTATTTTATTTTTTTAATCTTAATCTCCATACACCATATTTGTAGCATATTAGTGATTACCATGGAGAACAATTTTCGACGTTTCGAAATTTCCGATGTTTCCATGTAATGGAGAAAACAACAGAAAAAGTGTTCAGTCGAAACTAACCGAGGTTTTAAAATGAGTTCGATTTGACAGAATGTCTCACTGAGACTGAACAAGATTTTTTCAAGACCTATACGGTAAAAAGTCATTCTGGTTACGTAAACATTTTGTGGTGTCAAGTACTCTTCCTCCGGCAGATGATAAAGGGTTAGTGCTTAATTAAAGTCCGATTGAAGAATGAATAAATATGTTTCACCTAATCATTTTTTTGACAAATTGAACAGCTGTCCTTAAACTTCTGTTATAAGGCTGTTTCGGGTAAACAGTTGTTGTGTTGTTTTCTAAGGACAGGGAAATGTGTTGTCTGTGGTAATCACACATATGACACAGATACACTTTATGGAGATTAAGTTAACAAAAAAAAAACATTGGAGTTTCTGATTATTTAAGATTATTGAGTGTAACTTTTTGTTTGTGTGCCTTGTAGGACAAGTGACCAGGCACCACAGATAGTGACAAAGAAAGCTAACGTTGTAATTGAGCTGCTGTTGTCGCTTTCTGGGTGAGTTACAAAATACGACAAATAACTTAAAATAATAATGTCATTTTGATAAATATTATTCACTGTCAAATTAAATGCATATGTAAAGGTAAAGTGGGAATGATTGACACACCTACATAATAAATATAATAGTTAAGTAACGCATCAGACTGGAGTTTTGACCTCAGAGTATTATATTTTTAAATGCCTGAGTAAAAATGGAAATCTTTAAGGATAAACACGGATCTGTTGTTTCAGTGTGGCGAAGCCATCCCAGCTGGAGTTCTCTGGAACAGTCATAGGAGAGAGCGCTGTGAAGTCGGAAACTGACATCGGAAGCCAGATTGACTATGAATTCAGGGTGAATACGTCATCATTGTCACACTACAACACGCTATAGAAGAACAACTTGCCTCACTGTAAGCCTTTTCTCTCCTCCAGTTCATTTTTATCAATAGGTTAACTCTGTTTATTGTGAATTCTGAAGGTGATCAACTTGGGAAAGCCTCTGAAGTCGTTCGGCACGGCGTTTCTGAACATCGACTGGCCCAAGAACACAGCTACAAAGAAATGGCTGCTGTACCTGATGAAGATCACTACTACGGGTACAGATAATGTCCACTGCAGACCAGATGAGGTCAACAAGCTCAGGCTACCGCAGGTAAGCCACACCTCAGACTACAGCTTTTTGTGCATTTAAGCCGCTTGAATACAGCGATACCTCTTCCATTAGATATGTGGAGGTGGGATGTCCTTACATAATTAAGTTCTTTGTTACAAAACAAATGATACTGAAGTATCATTTTAGGCGATTCAAACTTTATATAATTGTAACTAAAATTCATACAGAATACTCAATCACCTCATATGTTTCTCTCTATTTACATTTTCATTCCAATCTCAAGCTCAATTAGACACAACAGATAAGAAAATACACATTAAATAGGAATAGAATAGAAAAATGTCTAAAATAAATATAATAGGAATAGAAAAATAAGAATATGAGTAATAATGATGGTAATATGTACACTATGAACACCTCATTGTATGTACAGATGAATAAGAATATGAGTATATATTGATGAGTAACATTTATTATTTCCTTTTACCCAGCTCCCAGTCCAATCAGTAGTGTTTCTGTGCATTTTAACATCCAATCAAATCCATAACTATTAGTATGGATACCACAACCAGTCATGTTTGCCCAAGGATTGCTATTAATCTCACTGGCTCTTAATACAGTAGTCATTTTACATATGAGTGTAAATGAAGTATGAGGAATATGAGGTATAACTCTTAACACTGTTACTAAACTTAAACTTTTCATACAAATTAAGTCATGAAAATAGGTTTGAAATTGTAAGACCAGGTTGAAAAGAAACATTTCTACTTTTTCAAAGTTAGCACGCGCTAGAAGATTTGGACATAATATGCAACTTGTCACTTCCGTATTGTTTTCTGTACTTTCTCTACCCCTGCACATGTATGACATGTATCTATTCTGTGTGCTTGGGCAACTACACTAACTTTAATCGATGCATTTTCTACGTTCATGGAAAGCAGTTATGAGTAATAATTAGTTAAATGTTCGCAGCTGGCTTTTATATACAGAGAGTCCCAGATGTTACAAATCTCACGGCTTATTTGCTGATTAATATGATCTTATGAGCGAAATTGCCCGTGTTCACAGTGTCATTCACAGCGACTAGGCATCTGTGAGCTCATGTATGTGGAAGAGGGTAGATAGCACGGAGTGTGTTACACTGCCCTGTCTTGCAGCATGAGCAGCTTGGGCTGTCGCTCAGGTGGTAGAGTGGGTTGTCCACTAAGCGTATGGTTGGCGATTCGATTCCCGGCCCATGTGACTCCACATACCGAAGTGTCCTTGAGCAAGACACTGAACCCCAAGTTGCTCCTGCTGGCAAGTTAGCGCCTTGCATGGCAGCTCTGCTACCATTGGTGTGTGAGTGTGTGTGTGAATGGGTGAATGAGACACAGTGTAAAGCGCTTTGGATAAAAGTGCTATATAAGTGCAGACCGTTTACATTTACCACTCCAAGAGTGTCACTCCTATGAGACACGTGGCTTCACGTGTCTCATAGGAAGCATGTGTTAGCCTTCACCCTCTCTGATAGCTGTCATATGACAGGGGAGAGTTAGCAAGTTAGGAATTAGCCAAGATGAAATTAGGGATAAAATGGGGGGAAAATCCACCAGTAACAAACTTGACAGAAAATAAAAGTTCAGATTAAAACTAACAATAAGGTTAAAATCAGTCCGTACAGGATTTTGTGGAGTTTTTGTGTGATTGTTGCGGCCAAAAATGCTTGATTTTCCTGCGGCTTTTTTTTTTTTGTTCTTCTTCTTCAGAAAAAAACGAATTGGCTCACAGTTTGTTGTCCGATATATGGGACTATGGCGAGCCAAACAAAATGCTACTGTCAAGATTCTGAAGCTTGATGACAAGCAGATTGTACAAAGCATCTGATTATCCATGTGTGGAGCTTCTGAATCTGAGACTAGACAGAAAGAAACATTGAACGTTTACCAAAGGAAGACCGTATTTGAAGTTAATATCCTGCTTTATTTTTATTTCAGGATCCATCACTGTCCAGGCCCAAGCATGACGCTAAAGATGGAGGTGAAAGCACAGGAGGAGATAACGGAGGAGTTTTATCAGCCCTTTTTTCTGACGATAGGAAATCCAAAGTCTTGGTAAAATATGTTTGCTCTTCACCTCTGTTTTTCCCTAGTCCTCTGTCTTCTTCGTTTTGTTTGTAAGCAGTTGTTTGTTGTGTTATTTCCAGACCTGTGATAATGGAGCATCGTGTGTGAAGCTAAAGTGTCCTCTTCAGGGATTGGACAGCAACGCCGTCATTGCACTGAGAGCCCATCTGTGGAATGGCACCTTCCTAGAGGTGAACAGTTATGTGTTGTGCAGAACAAATATTGAGAATGAGTGTTTTATATAACTACTGGTCCAAGCACCCCCTTATAATATAACTGTTATATATAACAATAATGGAACTATTATAATAATAATATAATTATATATAATTATATATATCATAATATAACAATAATGGAACACTATTGTTTTTTTTTGTTGTTGTTTTTTTTCTTCGTCTTTCTTTTTCTGGCCCAAAACAAGTCATGCAGGTCAAAGCAGAATTCAAACTATAGAGACATTGCACTTAGTCAATATGTAATACTCCCTGCTATTCGGGCAAGCAAGATGGGCCAGATTGGACTGGTGGTCACTCACAGTGTTTTACAATATGTCTCATATCTTGTGAACTGTGAGTTGCCTGATTCCAGGAACAAAACAAAACAAAAAAAACCTCAAGATCAGCTTCACATTAGAGCTAATTTGCTTATTATTCAAATCCTACTTTTGTGAATGAGTCCTAGGGTTACTGTTTAAAATATTTCTATTGGTTTGCTGTTTGGAATATTATAAGAACCACATTTTAATTGTAACATTGTTGTTGTTCCATGCAGGACTTCTCAGACATGAATTATGTCGACATAGTTGTGAATGCATCACTCAGTCTGGACAATGCCCCCAAAAATGTTTTGCTGACAAATAAAGATACACTGGTGAGCTGGGGCAAATTTGGAATTATATTATGAGTAACTATGTATTTAGAAATATTATGACACATTATTGGTGTGTGTGTGTGTGTGTGTGTGTGTGTGTGTGTGTGTTAGGTACGAGTGACTGTATTCCCAGTACGTAAGGCAGCACAATATGGAGGTTTACCCTGGTGGGTCATACTGGTGGCTATATTACTGGGCCTGCTCCTGCTCGGCTTACTGGCCTTCCTTCTCTGGAAGGTAAGATGACTGTCCAGTCTGTTCCAATATCTCTGTGTGTGTGTGTGTGTGTGTGTGTGTGTGTGTGTGTGTGTGTGTGTGAGAAAAAGAAATGCTGCAGATGGACTATACCAAGAAATAAACACTGTTAACATGGCTGTAGGGTTGTTTTTCCACTGCACATTCAAAAACAAGAATGAGCCCACACAGAAACCACCGGGTTGTAGTTTACTTGAGAAATTGGAATGGTCAGAGTGATGAGTGATGAGAAAACAAATACATAATCATTTCATCACTGTAAAGTCCAGAATGGACGAAGTGCTACGTCTGATGTAATGTTAATTCCATTAACGAAAACTATGCCGATAAATGTTTGTCAACATATCAACATGCAATATCGTTGACGAAAAAGACGAGACTAGAATGTAGTTTAAAAAATAAAAACTTTTCCACAATCTTTCTTTATTTTCTCCAACAAAAAAGAGGAGACAAAATATTATAGACTGTTTTTTTTTTTCTAAATTACAATCCAAATATTCTGTTCATTAGATGGCATGAGCGGCAGTTTCCTGTGCTGCGTGTGGCATAGCAGGACTAAGCAAGCACAGTGGGGAGTCTCTTTCAAGCTAATATTCGTTTTTCCTAGACTAGATTGACTGAAATGTTAATCAGTAATAATCTTATGGCTGAAAAGGTCTACAGTTTTCAGTAACTAAAACTAGACTAAGTTTTCTTTGATATGATAAGACTAAAATGCCCAGACTTTTAGACAGCTTGACTTAAAAAAAATAAAAAAAATAAAAAAACAGGATAAGATTGACTAAATATGATTAAAACTATCAAGGACATTCGACACAGGACTAAGACGAAGACTCAATTAAAAGAATAGCCGATAAAATGAACACTAGTCTGACGGCGTTTGGTTAACTAGCTTATACAGGTTATGGCAAAATTTGCCACAAAAATAAAATCATCACTGATAACAAGAAAACAAACAAAGCATCGCATTATGACACAATTCGAGTTATCTGAAACTAAAAGTAACAAAAATAATAAGGATACACCGATCCTACATTTTCAATACTTTCAATACTTTCCATTTTCCGCATCATCAGAGGCTCAATGGCAACGTGTGCACAATACGTACGTGGATCGTTCCAACGTCCAAACCCAGTGTTTATGATACACAAACGTGACACTAACAAACCATCCAACAGTATTGCTAGCCCCACCCACAAAGCCTATTATTCCCTGTTGGTATCTTGAGCAAGGACCAAAAATATACAACTGGAATGTTTGGTACAGGACTGGAAAAAAATTTTTTTTTTTTTTTGGTGCCAGAAGTTTTGGTACTACTTGTGCAGTGGGAAAAGGCCCTAACCAAACAACTTTACTTCTTTTAGTGTGGCTTCTTCGGCAAAAGCGAGCCCAAATATGAACCTGAGAAAGAGACGCTGACTTCTGATGCATAGCGAGAGGGAGTGACAAAGAAAATTCGAGCAGCTCTCTTTTGGTAACGGACCTTTAAAGATCCATTCAAGCTCAGCGGTGGCATGGGGAGTTAGCGCAGGCTGCGCTAACTCACGCTAGCCCGGATCATCATGCTACCTTGCATTGCTTAGATCTGGTGAAATGGTGGCAGTCATTATTATTATTATTCCTAATATCATCATATTGAAGCTTCCAGTGCATAGTGATGACTTTGAATGCAAACCTTTCATGTATGGTGTTGATGTAGGAGATAAAAAGGGTTACATACATGAATGCGTCATATTTCCTCATATAAAGCTTTACATATTTATAGATATACATAACTGTGTGATTATCCAATTTAAAATGTTTACAGCTAAGCTCAGCTTGATTGCAGATGCTTGGACCTTGCAGACTCGAATCTTTCCTGCTTTCTTGCGCATGTTACATTTTCTGTATCTTCTGGTGCTAGATTCTTTTCTGTTCCCTCTTTTGAACAAAATGTCGCTCATCACACTTCCTTCATGTCTGGCACGCGTTAAATGTGTATTAATCCAAAACAAAATAGCAGTCCACATTTGGCTCATGCTAACACTAATGCTAATCCACGTGCTCTGTCATTCCCTTCAGTGTGGATTTTTCAAACGTTCCAAATACAACGACAGCGTGCCAAGTTACAACGCCGTGAGGATTAAGAAGGAAGAGCGCCGAGATCCACCGGGGAAAGAGCAGCCAGCCTCGGTGGGAAAGAAACAGTGGATGACAACTTGGAACGAGAACGAGAGCTACTCCTAGCCTTATGCTACATCGGCTGCTAATGCTAATCCTGCTTTTTAAACAAACAAACAAAACACGAACAAACCAAAGACACTTTCTCTAAGACGTCGAGTGCTTCGTCTTTGCACACCCAGAACTTCTGATTGTAAATATGACAGTGACAAAATGAACAGAAATGTAAAATCCTGTTTTTAGGGACTACTTCAAAAACGATAAATGAAACCGATAAACGAGATAAGAACCGAGAGATGGATATTTTTCAGCTTCTCTATGCTTCGATGATCCTCACTGTTACCGTATGTACTATAGGCATGTGCCAATAGTCTGTTGTACGATATGTATCACAGTATTCAACACAATCTCATGGAAATATCACAATACATTCAAACAGGATCATGTTTATCATAGTTCTCAGAGCTTAAAAAGTTGAATATATGATGACACATTATTGACATTTCTTAATATGCACAGAATCCACAGACATTAGCAATCAATGCTACATGTAGTTAAAGTGTCATTTTAGTAGTGTTGAAATGGGTTTTTTTTAGTAATTTTCCAACACAACTGAGGTAAATGTTGATATTCCTGACAGTTTTATCTAATTTCCACTGTCCTTATGCCTTTACGTTATGTGCATACAAGAGTTGTGGGCTACATGCTAGCTAGATAAACTTTAGCCTCATTTCCAGGAGGTGCAAGCAGTCTGTTGCCTAGCAACAGTGTTCTCTCAGCTTTAACCTCTTGAACAAGCATAACTTCTAATATCAAAACCACTTAAATTCTGCTCTGTAAAGAAAGTAATTCTGTATTTCTGTTGATAAATGGGTCACTTTTTAATAGAATATTCTGATAATATCATAAACAGGGATAAATTTGGCACAAGTAAGAACATGCCTAGTTGTGTATTGTTATGTATTAATTGTTTTAAGAGAACTGGTATTTATTCTCTGGTTCTCACAAGCAAGCCAAAGATTCTTTAAGACTTTTTTTTGTTTGTTTTTAATGAATACTTTTCTGGCTAGATTTCTAACTCCTAAATTTCTAAAGTTCTCCATCCTTACCACCCAGTTTTACTCAGAACCATTTGGACGAATGTAAATATTTTTGTGGGGTGTTTTTTTCCCTTAACCGTTATTTACTTCTTAATGCTTGTTTTGTAAGATTTTTTTTTTTAATTAATATGAATTGTGAAGATTGGTACTGATTTCTGTTTCACATTAATGCATGTATAGTTAATTCTCACAGGCCATAATTTCAGGGTTTACCGTACATGTACAAGGGCTGAAATTTGCTCATGCAATCCGGCACTTTTTATAGGAAAGTATTATGAGTTTACATACTGTAGGTTGACTTGAAGATGTTGATAATGGAAAAGGAAAGTCAGCCATATTTTTTGGTTACATAATACGTAACAAGAAGTTATTGTTTGAAAGCAGTTGTTCTTGAGAGAGAAAATACAAAAACCACATCTCACATTTAAAAACAGTATAACTCCTGAATCTGATGCAAACATATCATTGTCCAATAAAACAAAATAAAGAGGATTTTTTTTTTTTAAATGATATATATATATATATTTTCCATAATCTTTGTGTGTGTGTGTGTATACACTTTGCTTCAGGGCTCTAACCAGGAAGTTTTTCCTCAAGTTTGCTTTTATATTTCTTAAAAATGAGAGGAGGAGAGGCGAACGAGCAGTATAAGAGGTCATTTGCAAGAATATACCATCGATTTTGTTTGTTTATTGAAACTGAGATTTATATCAACCTCAAAAGCGTAGACATATCACTTTGTTACAGACCATTTTCTTTATTTTTCCTTGCATATTTTTTTTTTTTAATTGTCCCAGAATTTACACCCTCAACCATGTTCATGGTTCCCTCCTTAATTCATTTAAATTCATTTAAAAATTAAAGCTGCAAGTAGCATTTTCGGGGGCCAAACCCCCAGACTCTGTGAGCTACACAATCACAGATGCGTTACAATTATTGCCTAAGCAATCACAGGAAATCAGAGCCATAAATTAGGCAAAAGGATTGTATGTTTTGATCACAGACAGTGGTGGAATTCTCTGATTGTAGGTAGAAAGGTCTAGATGAACAGCAGGGTGGCATTGCTGCTGCTACTGCTTTCTCCTGTGGTGTCTGTTCCTACTTTGACCTGTGGTCATGACTGGTACTGCTCTGACCTAAACGGTTTTTCTTCTTGCAATTTAAAACCATCCGAGACGTTTACATTTTTCTCATCAGTCTGGGCCTTTTTTTTTCCCCTCTCCACTTTGTGCAAGTATCTGCACCAAACATCCTTTGAAAATTTTTGTTCAAGCAGGTCTCAAGATGATGTGAGCCAAATTTGGTGACGTATTTGTCGTATAGCTGTTGAACTCATCTCGACCCAGGGTATACAGGGCTGCTTGGCTTTTACATTTTGGACTCACGGTTCAAAAGTTATGACCATAAACGTACTTCCAAATTAAGCTCAAATTTGACCCGATGGTGGCGCTAGAGCCTTGGCAGCGCTTGGCCCAATTTGGTCTGAATGTTCCTTAGATCCTTCCCAATCAGCGTGCCAAATTTCACAACTTTTTACCAGACGGCATTATGGGCTGCCATAGACACCGTCGCCACCTTCGGTGTTTGGCCCCCTAATAAAAAAAAACAAAAGAAACAAAAAAAAAAAAAAACAGTACCATAAAAATGATTTTTCCCTGATTAAGTGTGACAAAGAAAGGGCATAAAACAGATCGGCAGTTCATGTAAAATACTTTTTATTTATTGTTACACAGGTAAAACCATCTGTGGCATAAAAGACAGTGAAGACCTTTCTTCCTGACACAATTCCACTGACACCATTGCCTCATTATTTACAGCTGATGATAAAAATAAGCAGATTTTTTTTTTAAAAAAAGTAAAAAGACAAAGTGTATAGTAAGGGAGGTGATGTACATACTTAAAAGTGCACACTCAATTTCCTCAGTAGGTTTGCTCAGCAAAGCACGCGTGTGTCTGTGTGTGTGTGTGTGTGTGTGTGCGCGCGTGCTTCGTAACGAAAACGTTTGCTTGCTACGGATTAAAGTTAAAATCAGACACGATAAAATCCCTGTTTATGGCAGTTATGGACATTAAGACAGACCCAATATCAGCAGTTTTACTTGGAAAATCTTTGTGAATGCCAGCACTGATAGTAGTAGTTCTGTATGGGACACCTCAGTTACACTGCTGCCCTCCAGTGTGAATAAATAGGGACTGCCACTCTAGATTTTGTATATGTCCCAGCATCACTGGCTCAGCATGGGTGGAGCTTAGGTTTCATTTGATCAGCCAACCAGAGATTTCACCGGACATGACATCATAATAGTTTAGCCTATGATAAGCATCTGGGGTACCCCAGGGCTCAATTTTAGGCCCAACCTGCATGTGCAAATATATTGGTTTTCTTTAGTATGTAGACACAATGGAGCTATAAACAAATGTAGCTTTTGATTTTAACTACCTAATGTTCTGTAATCTACCTAATGTTAACGTTCTTGCTAGGAAACATGCCTCCTGGTTTTAATTACACAATATAATTCAGCTCCTTAGCTACTTAGCGTTTTTTAACGTTAGCTAAAAGAAGTACCATTGTTGTAGTGCTAGCAAGCTTCGTTTGTGTTTTCCTACTATTATATTGTGTAATTATATGTAATACTTTATGCTAAGCATACAATCAAGTCAAGTGAGTGAGCAAACGGGACAATGGTGATGTCGTATACCTCGGTGTGTGATATGCTGAAAGGTAACGCGAGTCTCACGTTTGTTGACCGAGGGACACTTGTCACTTAGCCAAAATCAGGACATTATCAGTCAAGACACTATGAGACTCTGCATGGGCAGTATAAACTTAAACAAATTCATTTAGGTGGAACACAAGAATCGATTCAAAACAGCAGCAGTGTAATTAAGATACCTTGTGTCTTAAGTCTGGAGGTGACGAATCAAGTCCTAAAATATAAAACTATGATTAAATATCATACAAAATATTTTTTACTTAACCAGAGGAACTGTTAAGTGCTAGAAGAATCTAAGTTACTTCCAATTGAGTGGGTTCCTATTCCCATCTTATCCAGTGACTTGCAGTGCATGCACACACACGCATGACGTACATGTCATCCTACTGGGAATGTCCGTGTTTCCCAGTTCGGGGGATTTTCCCTGAAGTGTAAAGTTTTTTGTCGATTTCGATTCAGCAGGCAGATTCAAGATTAGCAGGTTTACCACCACCACTCAGTCGGACCTCCTTCTCCTTTTTTGCCCGTTGCTTCTCCAACCTTTCCTGTGTCTTCTTCATGTCTCTTAGCTTCCTCTTAATGGTGGAGCGATCTCTCTGACTCGACACCCCCAGCTCCTACAACAAAATGATTACACATTGTTGCATTTCATCTAACACTGGCTATGCCTGCACGTTAGAATGAAGAGAATATATTTAATGAATTCCCACCTTGAGTTTACTGCTGTCCAAACCAGCCAGACGTTTGCCGTCAACACCTTTTGCAGTGAACTCGGCTATGTACTGGTCCATGCTCATGCCCATCAACCAGAGACACACCTGCTGATTGGTCCACTCTGAAAGGGGGCGGTTCTGCCACAAGTGTTGCCTTGTGACAGGAGCAGGCTCATCATCGAGGGTCTGAATAAGAACACAGGTATGATAAGCCTTCACGTATACACAAACTCATCTTGATTTGCATAAAGAATTTAGGACATGCTGTGGATATACAATGTTTAACCTACACCATTTTCACAAGTTTTTCAAGCTACAAGCCTGTGCTTATTACTAATATCGCTGCCTTCATTTTTATTTGAAAAATCAGACTAACCCTAAAGTTTAACAACCCTAAACCTAGGGATGAATAATCCCTAGTATTAGTTTTACACAATAACTGAAGTTCAGGAACACCAACAATCATATTAATAATATTATTCTTGCTTCTACATGGCAGAAATACTTTCAGAGGTCGACCGATAGTGGATTTTACCGATAACTAAGTTGGGCAGTACCTCTCGATAACCGATTAATCAACCAGTAGTTTTCAAAATTGATACTGAATGAAAGCATAACAATCAAAATAAAATACTGCTGAACACTATTTTTAACTTTATTAAAAAATGAACAGTACTGACTGTACCATGAAAATGTAATGTACTTTTTAAAATGAAATAAATATATAAATATTAATATATATGAACTATTAATTAATATGAACGTAAATAAAAGATATACCTTTAAACTGAACCAAAAAGTAACAGTCCAAACAACAAATAACAAAAAAAGAGATCCAAAATGAAAAAAAAAAAAAAAAACACAAAAAAACCCACTTCAAATAACACAACAAAATTTGTCAGTGATAGTTTTTATTTCGCCTCTAGAGGCCGCTCTCGTACTGTATAACGACAGCAGACCCTTCTCAGCTGCTCCGCAACGGACAAATTTTGCAGTTCCAGCGATCAGTTATTGGTGCCGATTGATCGGTCGACCTCTACTTACTAACAAATTGAGTTGGTTCTATTTCTCAAAATATAAACAAACTACCACTCTAATCTAAACCATCGCAACCCTGATCAGGCAGTTACTAAAGATGAAAGGAACGAATGCTGTAAATCCACTGTGCAGCCACTTGTATTCGTGTGAAAAAATGAACACATTATCTTTTCATTCCTGATAATGCGCTCATATTTGGTTACATCCATAATATGCCAGCCAATATAATGTGGACACCACACACAGCTGAATATAAAGAGAATATTTTCTGGGGAAGAAAGCTGAAGTTATTGTTAATTGAAACGAATTACAGAGATAATGCAGGTATATTTAGACTTCTTGAATCCGAAGGCTAAAAATGTGTCAACATCACCATCTAAAGCTTGTGTGACTGATCTCATTTCCAACAATCTGTAGTTTGTTAACAAAACAGCACACTGCGATCTTTTTAATAGCTGTATGGTATAGCGTGGCAGCAGATAGAAAATCTAAAATGTACTAACATATTCTTACAAAAGCCAGGGCAGTTCTGCAATAGCTCAGTTAACTGGGAGCTGTGTAAATACTGCAATCGTGTTACTGCAGTTCCATAAAAAAAAAAGTTATTGGGACAAGTAGAATCTAGAGCACATTCAGGAATGAGGCCATAGAAAGTGCGAGCAAGAATGAGGGAGCAAATAGACTGATACAAGGAAGATAGCAATCTGAACACTCCTTTCTGTACCTTACACCTTTCTGCCTGGGTGAAGCACTGAGTCACAATCAACATTTTAAATACTAAACCCACAGAATGCTGACGTTAAGAGAAATCGTAACCTTTCATATCATATTCAATGAGATTTGTACATGGAGACCATCCATCTGTGACTTAGAGGAAACACTTCAGCAGGCTGATCTTAACAGAATAACGACTGCAGTGTTTATAGGTTACACAGGCAATCTTGCTCTTGTAAACTGCCAAGTTTACCACATGCAATATGGATGTTGTGTATAAACGTAAATCAAGACAGTCCTCTGCCGTAAACAGGCCCTCAATATATATATATCCCTATATCTTTGTCTTTCCACACACACACATGCAGGCCTTCCACTTACAAGTCCAACACATGACCTTTACCATAAAACAGCAAGTCTTTCTGATAAATCAAGACTGTATAACCTTGACTCTCAACCTAGTCATGTCCGAAAGGGATAATTGACTGGCTCAATGCCTGGTATTTGGAGCTACTGGAGAACTGCATATAAATATATAGACTAGCATTGAGGAGTGGGTTGAGCGCCCCTGATCTGGGATACAAACAGCGACAGGTTATCCATAACTGACGATGCTGCAGCGACCGTGTGACCCCTGGGGTCGCTCACCTCGCAGGACGAGAAGACGGGCTTCTGGGAGTGTCCTCGTGTACGAGGTTCACTCAATAAAGACGCCAGGGCAGAGCGAGGACTGCTGGCATTCAAATCGAAGCTCTGCAGTGGCCAGGACAGGACACGGCAGGACAGGACACACACACACACACACACACAAACGAACGTGTACAAACAAGAATAGAATAAATATCTAATGAATTTGGCATGAACAAGCAAAGAACGGTTCTCGTTTCCCCCCAAATTTAAGAATACTCTAACCTCAGAGTGCTGAATTTTTAGTTTTAGTAGAATGACAACGCACCCTGTCCTAGGACACTAGGTGTAATTGTTAAAATTGGTACCAACTGTAACAGAGTGGCACTACTCCATAAGGTAACACTGCTACACATGCACAACGTTTGCGGTACATTCGTGGAGACCGTTTGTGGTGACTAAATGTACCAGAGGTTTCAACTATGCCTACTCCACATAACACACTAATATCCTCTATGACAAATGAGTGAGACGTGTTAGTTTGCTACACTAGGTAAATCGAAGGCGATTATGATGCTCTGAAAATGATTTCATGCTGTACAAAATCTAAGGAGTGTGCGAGTTCAAAGAAGAGTTTAAGAAAAAGATTCACCAAATGAACAACTTAGCCATTAATCAAGAGGCTATCTGACTGGAAACACTGTATACTCTAAAGCCATCATATCACTGAACATGAGCAATTTGATTATATTAAATGCGTGAGGTAGTTGGTGAAGAATCTTAAACGTTAATCTTAAAAGTATGAGCAGATTGACAGTTCGGAGAAATGCATGAGAAGAGAGTGCGATGTGCGAGATGTCGTCCAGCAAGTCCTGCAAACTAGTGGTCTTTTTGCATGTGTTCACACTGATGCACAATTGTGAGCATCTTTTGTTTCTTGTTCCTGCAGAGAGCCACTTTTCTGCCATCACGCCTCAATTGATCATTTTTATGGTTGTTCTGCGTTCAATGTGTGCATTTTCAGGTAGTTAAGGCACTCGTTTTGCTCATTTTCTTTGTCTACTTTGGTTGTGTAGGACCTGCATGTTTGTGGGTGTGGCCAGTCACTGGGACAAGCTGTGATGTTTCACAAACAGGAAATGAATGTTCATCTGTCACATGATAAGGCTGGCTAAATGTTTACACATGCTGTAACATGAAAAAAAACCCCCAAAAAACCAATAAAGTAGGTGTGCTGTCATAGGACCTGTTATTTATAAATGATTTCATCAACTTATTACTATAGAAACAATAACGTATCTCAACAAGTGCATTAATCTAAACCTGTGATTTGAATTGCTCTACTGTCAGAGCTGCTGTTATAGAAAATCAGTTAATACCTTCCAACCAACCGAGAACCCAACAGCACTATGTAATGTTACACGGATGCCGGTTTACTGCAGGTGTTTTTGTGCACTTCACACACGCTAAATCAAAGCAGCCAATCCTGACTCGTCAATTTCTCACCTTATTCCTTCGTTCCGTTCCGTCCTCCGCGTGTCCTTCTGTAGGACTGTGGGGGAGACTGCAGCTGGACAGCGACTGCTCTTTCTCTCGCTCCCTGTCTCTAGATCTCTCCCGGTCTCCGAACCAGGAAAAAGGCATGCAGGATGGGATGGAGGATACAGAGTCGGAGGGAGAGGCATTTCCGCTGGATTCGTCCACCAGCTCTCTGGAGCTCCTGCGTTTAGACACGAGAAATCAGCGCAAATAAAGTGGCACTAAATATTACTTAGAAAAGAGAAGCGGCAGAGTTTATATGATATAGAGAAATAACGCAAAACAGGATTAAAACTGAGGAGGGGAAAAAAACCCTACCTGCTCCCTACCGAACCCCGCTGGGCCTCCTTTTCTTGCTTGCGGCCTTTCCCACCGGATTTGCGCAGACCACTAATGAAAAAAATCATTAAAAAAATTAACACAATGAACATGTACTATATATTTACATATATATGGTGATTAAGAGAGCTTGAGTGTTACCCAAAATCTGGAAATCTTCTCTTGGACATTCTTGACGTTGAGCTGTCACTCTCCTCATCTGTGAGAAAAGATTTCTTTATCACGCAGTGTTCTCTTAACGCTCGTTTGGGTTGAGCTGGACTTTATACAAACACTAAAAGGTGTCGATTTAACATTGGGAATTTTGTTATATAAAAAGAGCAATTTGATTATTTAGCTTATGCCACAGCGCTGTTGAGTTCTCGATTCTGACTGGTCAGGTAGTGTTGATTAAGTTTCTCTAACTGCAGCTTCGACCGGATTCCTGGCCGAAAGGCAAATCACATGTGATCGTTCTAATATGTTATCGTATCTATAGCAACAGCTATTTCACAAAAGAACTGTACGACGGACGCTCCGCATAGTTTAAGTTTAATTATAAATGGGTTGAAAATTGTGTTATTTATGAAAGAATAACGTATAATCGTTGGCATGGCTTTTTCTGTAAGGAGTCATTTGTTTAACATTTATGGAAGGAGTCTCCAGTGTCAGTTCTTGTAAGTTTTCCACCAGAAGAAAGTCTTCAGAAAAGAGGAGTTTGAACAGTGCTTTCTGGTTTCTCTGTAACATGAGCTCTTTTTTTTAGTGGTCTTAAACTTCTAAAGAGAACTAATGCAATTGTTGATGAATTGCTGTGGTATAAGCAGAAAGAAAACACTTCAAGGTGTGCTGTTATAGGAAAATAAATCAACTTTGGTTTGGTAACATAATCCCACTTTGTGATGGAACACATCACAGCAGCATCTTGGTTTATTTCCTATTATAGCAGATCCTAAAGTTTTTTTTTTTTCTTCATTAAAACAAGCATCAGTGCTAATCTGCTTTCCTAAAATCACTGCAATATTACAATATACATCTCAAAGACAGTCCAAAAGTCAATAGGTTTACATGATCAAAAATGAATAGATTTAAGTGATGCTACACCTTTGCTCTTCCTGCTCTGGCTGCTCTCCTTCTTCTTGTACCTCTTGTTACGGAGGTTGTGGAGCAAGCCGGTGGATGACTGGCTGGACGTGGGAGAGTGAGGTGTAGACGAGTCTTTAGGAGGAGACAGGCTAGACCTTGTGCTGCCTTCTCCATGAGGCAGAAGACCCTGAAGGGAGGGAGAGCTAGACAGATCACCTCCTCTTTCTCCTCCAGGCCTCGTCCTGCCTTGAAACTCACTCCTTTGCTCGTAGCCTGGTTGTGCACTGGGTACAGGTATGGCGAGGCTCTCCAAGTAGGATCGTCTCCGGTTAGTTTCAATATCGTTATCGTTTATACTCTCTTCTTGCTATGGAAAGAAATAAAGAATGAAATTTAACAGCCTGATATGTTTGAAATAATCACTGGAATGGAATTAAAGGACTGAAGTAATACTACGAAAGGCAACAATCAATATATTACAATACTATTAGATCGCATAATGTACTACAATACTATAATATACTGTACTATAACAGACAACATTCAAAATACTATAATATACTAGAACACTAATACTACTGTTAGTAGGCAGCAATCAAAATACTATACTACAATGTTAACAGTCAAAATACAATACTATAACATACTGGAATACTATTAAACTATAATAGGCAACTATAAAAATAATATACTATAATAGGCAGCTATCAAAATACTATAACATAATGTACTATAATGCTATAAGATACTATAATAGACAACATTTAAAATACTATAATCTACAGTACTAGAATACTATTATACTACAATAGGCAAGTGTCAAAATTCCATAATACTAAAACAGACAACATTTAAAATACTATAATATACTAAAATACTATTATACTATAATAGGCAACCATCGAAATACTATACTATAATATATTATAATAGGCAGCAAACAAAATACTATAATATTACACTATGTTACAACAGACAACAATCTAAATACTGTTATACACTAGAATACTATTATACTATAACAGGCAACTATCAAAATACTATAATACACCATAATGTACTATAATGCTATAAGATACTATAACAGACATTTAAAATACTATAATCTACAGTACTAGAATACTACTATACTACAATAGGCAACTGTCAATTCTATAATATTAAAACAGACAACAGTCAAAATACTATAATATACTATAATACTAAAACAGACAACAACCACAATACTATAATAAAAGCCAACAGTGAAAATACTATAATAATATACCATACTATAACAGACAACAGTGAAAATACTATGAGATCCTATAATGTAGTATTATACACACTATAATAGTTTTGGGAAAAATAAGTGCGATCTTCAATGCAAACATATTTTTATAAGGTGTGAGGAACTGATTTGCACGGAACACACATTCTGATATTAATCTAGCCGAACCTAAACACATTTGACTACAAGTGAGAGAATCCTAATACAAACTGCATTAAATGATCAGTTATAAACAGGCTCAGCGATATCCTGGAAGTCACCTGAGGTTGAATGGAGGACTGTGTGCTCTTAGCGGACTCTCGGAGTTTGTTTCGAGATGGCCTTTTGCGCTGGACTCCTTGGGCGAGCCTGGCTTTGGCCCTGTAAGCGCTGCAGTCAAGACGATCCGTCCGGGGCACCGCCTCTCCAAAGCCTGCATCTGAGGAGTGACGTGTTACATTATGATCTGCTTATTTTTGCTACAGCGGTCATTATTTGCAGTGCAAACTAGGAGCAAATTTGGGTTGTCAGCATAGCAAAGTATCAAGCCACTGAGATGGACACGCTGTAATATTTTATAGAATACTTCGGCAAAAAAAGTACATAAAAACAAAAAACAAAAATCACAATCCAATCAAATAGTCTAAGGTGTAGTAAGAGTTCGTAGTGCACTCTGTGAGCAAACCACACTACCATAACACAGTCTGTAATCCTGTTGATGCAAAAGGGTGAGGACGTTTTGGGCAAAGCTGCCTAATAAATGAGAATGTAAGACACGGTAAATGGTTCTGTACTACCGTGGACGAGGCAGTCTGAAGCATGTTCATTCCTATCGGAGGATCCCGAGGTGGGGCTGCTCTGCTGGCTCTCTACTGCAGGACTGCAGGACTCCTCAGGCTGATCCGAACTCACTCGACCTTCCAAAACAGCAACCTGAGGACCAATAGAGAGACAAAATGTAAACATCATCCATCTATTTTCCATACCGCTTATCCTACACAGGGTTGTAGGGAGCCTGGAGCCTATCCCAGGGAACTCTGGGCACAAGGCGGGGGGACACCCTGGACGGGGTGCCAACATATCACAGGGCACAATCGCAATGGGTTCACACATTGGACAATTTGGAAAAAGAGGATGCCTCATCCACCAACAAGTCTAACCCTTCTAGCTACAAATCTCTATGCCTGAAATACCCTGAAAATATACTTCATACAGCAACGACGCTATTGAAGAAAAACAGACACATTTCAACCATCTGACCTTGCTGTGAGCTTGACCTTGTTCGAATCAAATCCAAAATCCAATCAGTTCATCTGCTTGTTACAATGATAATTCCATATAAAGCCTACAAACATTCATCCATTCATTCGTGAGATATCACACTAACGGATATCTCGGATGTTCGCATGCACGGACAACCTGAAAACAGAACGCCTCGACAACCTAGTGGTGGAGGTATAAGTAAGAAACCAAGAAGCAGAACGTACTCTGTTCTGAAGACTTACCTGTGGCAGAAATGCTAATATATTAGAACAAGTGCATTACCACAACCACTGTCAGAGCTGCTGCTATAGAAAATTAGCCAACATGACCAATCAGCTTTCAGCTGATTCAACAATGCTGTGGTATAAATTCTTAAATGACCACTCACACTTCACAACAATGATGCTAAGTCACAAAATTTCACAATTATTAAAATGTTGCAGACAAATATTAATCCTAGTCCTTAGAAACGCTGTAATTTAAAATCACAAATTAGCATCATATCATCTAGTGATGGCTCTCTCTGTCTATATTATACCCGAGGCTTAGCACACTTCCACACTAATGTCAGATTTACCTTTTCATGAAGCTTTCTCAGAGTCTTCTTATAATCCCTCTCTCTTTCCTCTAGAAGTCTCTTCAAATCCTCCTCTCTCTTCATAAACTCAGCCTCCCTGCAAATGGAGCACAATTAAACTCGCTCGCGCTCAAATCAATTAATTATTCAAGGGCTTTTCTGCTCTTTTAGACTTTAGAAGCTACCCAAAGGCCTCTTCAGATCCAAAAGGCTAGTGAGCTGAAACAAGCAAACAGACTTTCGCTTCAATCTCAATGATAATGGAAAAGGAAAATCTTTAAATAATAGATACCACTATAATGAAAGAAATATCTTGTGACTTTTGGCACGATGAGAAGAAATGCCACTTTAGAAGAAATGTTCTATGTAAATAAAAAAACTGTTCAATCAAAAAAAAAAAAAAATTGTATTCTGCTAACAATGTCAATAGCTGTAAGTTAGTGTTATGAAAATCGAATGCTAATTAGCTTGTGAGTGTTAGCTTGTATTTCTGAGAGTTTTAGTTAGATTTATAAAGCACAGGCTACTTGCAAAAGTAAAAAGCTATACTATTTGCACCTAATTTAACCATTGCTAATATTAACCCTGCAGAAGGTCATTACCTAAACTCTAGGAGGTTCGGCTTGATATCAACTCTTTCTAGTGGCCTTGGCTTCTAGTATACACAACATACTAGCCTACTATTAGAGAGCTTGCTAACAAATCTGTTTCACTGTTATAATTATACTACAGTTAGACTAATAGCTAGCTTGTTGGCAACACTGGCTGCTGATTTACTCTATATAAATGCCTAAAGTTAGAAATATTTCTAGCAACCTTGACTACTTATATAATAGCTATACAAAATAAATTTATATAATAGTCAGCCCCAAGATACCAATTTGTTGGGCCAATGTTTGGTACAAGTGACAGCCCAATATAATGGTGTCTGTTTGGCCAAAAGGGCCAATAGATTTTTAGCTACGTTTAAATCTGCCTTGCCAACGTTGACCCGGTGTCATTTTGTCTGCTGGGTGAATTTTAAATCCACCTTTGTAATGCTGACCCAATGTCATTTTGTTTGTTGAGTCAACTGTAAATCTTTGCCCACATTGGTCCAATGTAATTTTGGCTGTTGGGCCACCTTTAAATCCATCTTGCCAATAATGGTCCAACCATTTGATTAGACTTTCAACTATGTTTAAATCCACTTTGCCAATGCTGATACAATATTTAAAATTTTGGTCCGGTAGCAAACCAAGATTGGGCCAGTGGTGTGTAGGGATGACCAACAAAACAGATGATGGGCCTAGGTATGGGGATCTTCAGGATCTTCTGAAGATCCCCATCTGGATCCCCATCTGGATCCCCATCTGGATCTTCAGGATTTGGTTAATTAGAGTAGCATTAACTAGCTAGTTGGCAAACATGACTAGCTAGTAAACATAGATGGTTATAATAAGTTATAAAAAGTTCAACAATATTATCTAAGCTAAATACTGGCAACATTAGTGCACTGCTGTATTTAGTTAGATGGCTGCCTTAGCTAATGTTACTAAATAAGGACAATAGTCATTTCAGAGTGCTATTCTGTTTGGCCAATGCTATTTTCACCCAGGTGCAAAGAGACTCTGTCCATTTTATTTTAAATACCAAATAGTATAAAAGCCACCAATTAGCATGGAAAATTTAGATACTGTAGAAATCACTTGACTATTCTACATAGTGCAACCATTACAGGAATGGTCCAGTGTACAATGTCAGGGTGCCATTACATTATTATACTTGAACATAAGTGTATGCAGTACCGGTCCTTGTGCTGTTGTAGTAGTGTGTTGGTTTTGTCGTATTTGACCTGCAGCGACTCGTGCTGGCTCTGGGCCTCGCTGAGTCGCTGGTTGATGGTCTTGCAGAGAGCCTGAGCATCAAGCCAGTATTTCTCCAACTTCTCTATTCTCTCTCTGCTCTCATTCACACTCTTCTCCAGAGATGTGCCTCGAGCCTCCCAGGCTAAGCGCTCGGCATCACACACTCGCAGCTACAGAAACACGTACAGACACAGTGTTTTGCAGCTACAGATGAACACAGAGGGCATGGCAGAGATTCTGCTTACCTTTTCCTTCATCTGCTTCAGCTCCAGCATAGTTGTGTTGTGCTTCATTTGGAGCTGTAAGAGGGATAGATTTAGCAGAGAGAGTATTTAAGAAAGCTTACATTGGAAGTCATGCATTAGCCAAGGGGAATTACTTTCAACCTTATTGTTATTTTTTATTGTTTTTACATTCTTAGACATATTCATTTTGGTACTAATGCCAATAAATTTGTTCATATAAATCAAATGCACACAATTGTCCCCACTCACCAAATTCATCCAAAACATGTTTCCTGTGCAAAGTTAGCTTTTTTTATTGTTTTTTTTTTTGCTTTGCGCTGAAGGCACAAGACAACTGTTGCTAACAAGTAAAGGAAAGGAATGATTACCAGTTTAGCATAGCGTATAAATGCTAATTTTCTCCAGTATGTATTGTTCAGTATGAATATCAGGTTTAGTTAGGTTTGAAATGGCATTGTAGTTATTGCAGTAGGAAGTTAGCTGAAGCTAGCCATTTTTAAGCTTATAAGAAAACTTCTTTTGACTTAAATGTTAATGACCTCACATTTAACACAGTAAGACTTTAATCTCAGCCAGCATCCAATTATACAATTTTCCTGCATAATACCTCTTTGAATGTTTGGTCCAGCTCGGTGTAATTCATGTCCTCTGGAATAACGATGCCTTGATTCTTCAGATGTGCAAACACTTCCTGAGCCAAATCGAAGGTTGTGTCGTCTTCTTTCTCCTCCTCCTCCTCCTCCTTCTTCTCTTCCACTTGAGTCTCTCCATCCTGTATTATGGCACCAAACAATGCAGACGAATCGGATACTGCTGAAAAGATCTAATGTAAACGAATCATCAAACAAGCCCATCATTTATGGCGATGCCTCTATCAATCATTACTGTCTCTCTCTTACCTCCTTCATAGTGTTCTTGTTCTTTTCTCCTGCTAGTAGCTGGTCTTCTAGCTTGACGTGATCACGTTCCTGCAGGATGTGAGTTGTTTGGTCTTCAGGCTGAGCTTCTTGAGGTTGGGGGATATCTTCTCCATTGTCTGCTTCCTGGTCGTCAGTGTCGTCGTCTTGTTGGACCTGTTTTTGTGGGCTCTTTTCTTGCTCCAGAGTTTCACTGATTAATCGAGCTACTTCACTCTCGACCCCTGGCTTTTCTCGGCCAATCAGAAACCTGCATTTGGACACAGAGAGCTGAAACTCCAGTTTTGGCCAGTTGAGTTTTTCTACCTGTAATGTATACATATATTTCACCAAAACAACGTGGAAAAGCTCTTATTTTATTTGACTTTTAATAGTACGAGACTAAAACTAGTCCATCTACCAATTCCTGGCGTGCTCTAGGTTCTCTGTCCCTTTATCGGTAGCAGTAAAGGCACATAGAACAGATAAGTGTAATAAATCATTAACTGATCTCCCAGTCTCTGTGTGCACTATCAGTGAACAAACACAACCACGCCCTACGATCTATGACCACTAAAACCAGACACTACAGTTAAGAGGTCACACTAAAAAGGCACTGATGAATAATGAAGCTCTGACGATAAATGGACCTCCCCATGAATTCCTTAACAGTAAATGATTGCTTCATTATGCATTTTTGAGCTCAGTCATGTTTATATGCGTGTTCTTACTTCACGAGTCCTTTGGTGTTCTTCAGTACAGTGGCAGCAAACAGTTGGGTGACTCCTACGAGGCTGATCCCATCCACCTCCACGATCTGATCGTTGACTCTAATACTGGAAAAAATTATTGACTTATCATATTTAATTTAGTCTCAAAATGATCAATAAATTAAAAGCTGGGCAATATATATGAATTAGTAGCTAGTAGGAATTGGCTCGCAATATTTCCCCAATACATGTTGCATAGAAACTTCTTAAGACTTGGGTTAGGTACCGGCCATCACGCTGAGCCGCTCCTTTCTCGGTGATGGTTTTGACAAAGATGCCGAGTTTCTCCAGACCTTGATCGGCTCCTACGCCCATTCCTATTATACTGATCCCCAGACCTTCATCTCCTGTTCCAACAAACCAATACACACAGGATATCTACACTGAAGAGAATACAGTTCTGTGCATAACTATGTTTCAGAAAATTAAGGTTAACAAATATATAATGGAAAGTATATAATATACAATACAAACAATAAGCCAATACATGTAGAAAAAAAAAAAAAAAGTGCACATATGGAAGAATGATTATATACTCAAGTGCCAAGATCCAAAAAATGATGAAAATATCCATCCCATAATGATCACTGGAAGGGAAATCTCATTCACAGTAGAGATTGGGATAAAATGGGGTTCGCTCTCTTAAATGCATTTTTTTCTCCACTTAAGAATTTCTGTGGTCTAGTCCATAACTGGAATTCCAGATCATCACCTATTTTCAAAGAAGGTTATTTCCCTGCACCTGATAAATCTAATTTCCCATGATACCCAAAACATACTGCAGTGACCAAACCAAGCCCGGCTTTTCACTCACCAAGTTACAAGGTGTTTTTTCATACCTTACCTTTCTGAATTTCCACTGGGAAGACGTCCATTTTCTCCACCCTCTTCTCCAGCTCGTACTCGGCTGAAGCGGATACGGGGTCAACCTCTTCATTTCTGCGATCGTATTCATCGTTGGAATATGTACTGAACACCTGCGGAGCGAACGTGCGCACACACACACACACAGAGCGTTATTTGAATCCCATAATGATTAAGTCAGACAAGGACAGTTCAATGTGACCCAAATTAGTTTTTGATTAACAAATGATTAATCTAGACCAGGGGTTCTCAAACGTTTTATAGCCAGGAGTCCTTTTAACTGTAAAAAAAAAAAAAACAACTTTTTGAACATCATGGACCCTTTCAGTACTGATTATTTCTAAGCATAACTTTGATAACAGGGTTGTGGTTTCCACCACTGTAAACACAAACCCCCAAGCTCCTCGGATTAGAGGCTGACCAAATGACTGATTTTGCTGATTAATCGGCATTGACAAGCGGTTGCTGGAACGATCGGTTATTGAAAAAATCCACACCGATATTTTTTCCTAGTTGCGTCTGTTGTGGAGCGGCTGAGAAGGGTCCGCTTTCATTATAGAGTACGAGAACAGCCTCTAGAGGTGAAATAAAAACTCACTGACTGATTTTGTTGTGTTATTTGAAGTGTTTTTGATTAATTTTGGATGTCTCACTTGTTTTTTATTTATATTTATTTGGAGTGTTTTTTTTTTTTTTTTAGTTTGAATGTATATCTTATTTACTGTAATATATATTCATATTTCATTAAAAAAAACTACAGTACAGTTTCATGGCACAGTCAGTACAGTTCATTTTTATAATAAAAGTTCTACAATATTTTACTGTGTGTGTGTTGTGTTTTCATTCAATATTCATTTTAAAAACTCTGTTGATTAATCAGTAATTGGCAGGTACTGCTCAATTGGATTTTATTGGATTTTATTAGTGGATTTTATTAATACCAATGTCTATCGTTTGACCTCGACCCCAGGCCCAACTTTAAGAAGCACAGATATAGAGAAATCCTTCAGGAAACAAAAAGGAAACCCCAATTGCCATTTTAGCCTCGGAATTTAGTATTTACTATAAGCATGTTTGACTGAACGGCTCTATTAAACATAGGCCTAGGTATGTTTAATTTGGCAGACTAAAGCAGATCAGATAGTGTGTATGTGTGTGTGTGTGTGTGTGTGTGTGTGTGTGTGCGCGTGCGCGTGTGTGCACGCTCCTCATGCAAGCAACAATCTTTGCCTGCGAGGAACTAATAAAGGAAACACACTGACTACAAATCAGTTACCAGTCCAGAGTGGCACAACCAGGCCACTCCCTTTTTTCTCTTTCTCCTTAGTCTCTTACAGTAAGTCAAGCCCATTATTATTGCCATCCTGACTGTAATCCATATAAAACAATACACTGGGTGGAAAGATTGAACTGCCAAAACTATAGCGAAACGTACACAGCCAAGGCTCCACAGCCATGATCAGGTATGTGATCACAGTGTGCATTTAAAACACAAACCTGAAACATTACATTTTGTCATTTCTATTTAATAACCGTAGTGAGAAATATGGACTTTCTATGAAAATGCTTTGATTTGACAGAACTGACGTACTAATTGTCTCAAAACTTTGATAAGGTACATTTGAGGTCACTGTAAAGTTTAGGCCTTGTTGAGCTGTTAATAAAGATTACAGTAACCACTTTTTATTCATACTACAGAGTGTCCCAAAAGTCTCCATACAGTGTTTACCAGCACCACGTCGGTCGTGCCTTCGTCAGTGGATGTTTGTGGACGTCCACTTCTCAGTTGGTCCTCAACACTTCCAGTCTTTTTGAATTTGTTAATAAGTTTGGGAACAGTGTCGTGTGTGATGTGCTCGCCATGTTTCCTGTTAAAGTCCATCGCAACCTTGCGACAGCTTCCCGATCCAGCCAAGAGAATGATTTCAACACATTAGACTAAGTATGAACATTTCTGAAGACATTTTTGCTGAAAAGTGTTCATTTCCCTTATGTAAGGAGGCTTTTGGGACACATTGTAGTTTTGCTAGCTGGACCATCACAACAATGCCCCGTATCTCAAAACGGCACTTTCTCCAAACAGAACCAAACATTATAACGTCACAATCTGCATTTTTTTTTCCAACCCTGTCTTATGCATAACATTTTCTGTTTCTCTTTCTGTTTAAGTCCTTCTGGTTGTCATGGAGTAACCGTGCACCTTTGAACAATGTCCTTTCTTCAGCAGTCATGCACAGAGGAGTCTCTCTTTCCGTCAGCATGTCTCTTTTCCCAAACAAAGAGCACAGTTTATTCTTAGAAACAAGCAAGGATGAGATTTATAACTGCACAACTAGATGAGAGTGAGAAACCACACAGGAGTGAGCGCAGTAATCAGGTCACACATTAGGCGTGGATTCCACAGTGGTTTTTTTTTTTTTAAGAAGGAACTGCCGTGTCTCAGGCTCTGGATTCAGCTTGCTAATAAGCATAGCAAGACTCGAGGTGAAACTAGTCGAGGGTGAAATCTCTCCTACACCACAGCAGCACAGAAAGCAGCCTGATTTAGCCCCACCTGCTAGTGCCAGACATCTTGACTTCTCACTCTAGCAACTGAGACACACTCAGTGTGTGTGTGTGTGTGTGTGTGTGTGTGTGTGTGTGTGTGTGTGTGTGTATATATATATATATATATATATATATATATATATATATATATACACATATATACACACACACACACACATACATATTATATTTTTTATATATATATATATATATATATATATATATATATATATATATATATATTTGGTTGCTTATGTAATCTTACAATACAAAATGTGAGAGGGGTATTTTCGTGGAAATATTTTACATAACAGGACTTGGACAGTAAATAATAGTGCTGTAAGTCTAATGAGCACGAAAAACTGTTTACGCGTACAGAATAGTTACGAGGGCATCGGAGAAACCTGTTTTTAGCTCAAGATGGAAAAAAAAAAAGCTTGACACTCTGTCATTCAAGACAGGCAGCTCAACAAACATCCTGATCTAACCTGTCTTACACTGATACATATCAGAGGATAATCCAAATTTACACACTACACCAGGAATAGAACAAGAAGAGGAAACTGAAGTGTGTGACATAGACGACAAGACAAGGCAAAATGGAAGATGTCTGCTAGAATAAATAGTGCAATTAAATGAAGGAAATTTAAAAACACTAAATCCATAAGAGGAAAAAAAAATGGTACAATATTATGGAAATGTTTTATCTACTAAAGAAAATACTAACCCCTTTTTTTTGTTCCTAAAACACCTTTTAAATGTAAAATTAACATTAGTTACAACCAGTTAACACACTTAACACACACTCACATACTACAGTGCATGTGCATTAACATAGAAATCAGACAGACTATCAGACTCAGACTCAGACACACACACACACACACACACACACACACACACACACACACACACAGACAGACACACAGAGGGGTCTTTCTTTCCTAAACAGGATCTGTGCCTTTCAAGTATTCCACTTTCTAGTAGTCCAACAGAGTCATGTGACCTTGTAAACAATACACTTCCTGTGTGATGCCAACCAATCCTTATCCCCTCCCAGGATGTCACTGTTTTGGCATCTGGACGACTGCATGACCTTGCAAAAACATACATACAAATCAACAGAGGAAAATTAATATTGCGAAAAGGACTGAGAGGCAACTTCTGGAGAGTTAGCACTTATTGCTAAGGCGAAACCTGTAGTTACATTGCTTAACAGAAATTGATGTGAAGCAAGCCATTGTGTACAACTGCAAATATTCCTGAACTGCCCTGAGGGAATCTGACTGTTGGGTGTCCAATCTAATCCAGAAAGGACCGTTGTGGGTGCGAGTTTTCATTCTAACCAAGCACAAACCTCACCCGAGTCTATTGAAAGCTAAGCTCAACTGATTAAACAGGTGGAATCAGGTGTGGCTCCTGCTTGATTGGAATGAAAACCTGCACCCACAACGGCCCTTTGCGGATAAGGTTGGACACCCCGGTTTAGGCTGTCAGAGTCGATTCCTGAAGACAATGAATGCTGCAGAAATGAGCGTTTTCACCTCTTCTGGTACAGCAAAACTTGGTACTTAGCTGAGTCAGATGTCTTAAATGAGGTAGAATGGTAAAGTACAAAGTGCCATGGGCTGTATTTTAGACCAGGATCTCTCAACACAAGTCCTGGGAAAGCAGTACCGTGAATGATTTGAAGTTTTCGTAGCTTCCATATAATGCTATGTTCTCTTGGAAGTGAGAAGTCGGACTTTAGTTGCATTTAGTTGAGCTTTACTTGAATACAACATAAGGCAAGCATAATGGGGGTGGATGGTAGGGATAAATTCCAGGGCCCTCAGACGAAATTTAATTTTTCAGTGCGATTAACCTACCTGTAGCATAAAATGTCATCCCTGCTCCTAACACATCTGATCCCATGTTGGGATTCACAATATGCTTATCTGCTGGGATGTTCCATGACTCCCACTGGATGTCAGTGGTCTAGTCCTCATGCACAACTCTATCTCTGAGCAGGGAAAACGGAGTGCTGGAGTTGGAAGTCGTTTAAACCATGTAGCAACTATAATAGACAGCATTAGTAATGCTATTAAGATAAGATCTCCTGTAAATATCCTATGTGAACCCACTGTGGTATTTATAACAGAGGGAGGGCAAGTCAAAGTCAATTTTAAGTAATAAAGATTTGCAATCAAATGGCAAAATCGTTGGTAATGGTCTGGGAAATGGTCTGCACTTATATAGCGCTTTTTAACCTTAGCGGTTCCAAAGCGCTTTACACTGATTCTCATTCACTCTCACACACACACACACACACACACACACACACACACACACACACACACACACACACACACACACACACACACACCAATGGTAGCAGAGCTGCATTACAAGGCGCTAGCTTGCCATCAGGAGCAACTTGGGGTTCAGTGTCTTGCCCAAGGACACTTCGGCACGTGGAGTCATGTGGGCCGGGAATAGAATCGCCAACCCTACGATAGTGGACAACCCTACCTGATCCACAATCGCCCAAGCTCGTTGGTGAAGCATTACTGCTCTTACCATTAAGATGATCTGGAAACAGTTTTCCTCATAGGCCCAATCATTTATAAATAATAATAACAGTTTAAGGAACCTATTCACAAGACATATCAATATGGGATCATATTGATACATTGAACATGGGATCACTTTTTGATGTCTCACCCCATCAGCATTACTGCTCCAAGAACTTTTACTTTTCTACACCCTCAGAACATGAGCTCAAATAGATGGGATTAACCTTCATCGACCATTTGGTTACCACCTGTGAAAACGTTTTCGCCAATTCCAACCCTTATTTCAGGTCAAGCTAAGAGCTTGACTCACAGAAATAAACCATACCCAAGGCTATTTCTCGTTCTTCCTCCAAGTCTCTTTTTCCGCGATAACTGTCAGAGGCAAAAAATGACATGCCTGAATTAATGCAAGCTCAGACAGGACCTTCATTCAAAAAGTGGATTGTTTCCTCACACTTGAGTGCACTATTTACTGATCCAGAATCAGATCTTCTAATGTACACAGTACCATTGAAAACCTGCTCTTTGGTTGCCACTATTGCACAACAAGTAGGTACTCAAAACACTTTTACCAGCATGTGAGATCTTGTTTAAAAATGTAGAGGAAGGATAAACAGAGATAAACACACAAAGAAAACTTTCCAACACAAGGATGTGCTGGGACTGACCAATATACAAAAGCAGACCTTTAGAAAGTCCTGTCAAGGTATTTTGGTTAATGCTAGTAAGCTAGGACAGAGGTATTGTTTAGGTATTCCACAAAATGTCTGATTTACACAGAGTGCACCTATTGTTATTGCCAAGCAGTGCTTATAGAGGCATGAAAATACAAGGTTAAGTTAGCCATACCTTGATGGGAGCAGTGGAGAATCTGATCTTCCTCCTTGGGCTGAGGTCTTCTTCATCAGAGAGGCCTGAAAGCTCTTCATATTCCTGGAAGTGGTCAGAGTCTGGTCCAGTGTGCTGTCCCTTTTGCTGATAGTGTAACTTACTTTCCCGGTCATCCACAAAAGCAGCATTCTCAATCCCACATATTAAAGGTCTCTTCCCAGCAGAGTCCTCATTCACTTGCTGTTGCCTCTCTTCCACAGACACTTCAACATCATGTTCATCATCCTCTTCGTCTAATCCCTCTTTCACCACATCACTATCATCTTCCACATTCTCCTCGGTTTCCCTCTGCTCGTCCTGCATGCCGCTTTCCTCCTCTTCCTTCAAGTCCTGTTTGGCTTTCATCTCACTGTGTGGACATGGTTCCTCTTGCACTTGCTCTCCCTGATCTTGTCCTGCCTTCACCTCCTTGTCTTCCTCTTCCTCCTTCTGCTCCTCTTTGTGCATACCTTTACCCTCAGCCAATTTTCCCTGCCTTTCCTGATCCTTGTTTTCTATAAACATTGCTCTGTCCATCCCCTCCTTCTTTTTCTCCTCCCCTATCCTAAAATCCCTCCCTGATTTATCTTCATGATATATGATTTGGACCTCCTTCTCTGAAGGAAGGTCTGTGGGAGGTTGCTCGTTCTTTACTTCCTCAAAAACGTCATCCACAATGCGTTCTTCCTCATTGCTCTCACCCTCTGATGATTCATTATGGACCACCACTAACTCAGCTCGGACCGTAGACAGACTCGGGGAGCCAAACACCACCTTGTGTTGCTTCTCTTTGGAGACATCCGATTCCAAACATTCATTTCCATCCGCTGAAGGACTGCCAGAACCACTGCTCAGAGACAAACGATGACGCTTCTCGCTTTTAAAAAGAATCGTTGGTTCTGTTGAGACAACAGAAACTGAAGTTTCATTAGCATTGTCCACTGTAGTGTTCGTGCAATGGCTACTCCAGTGAGGGCTTTCTTCTGCGCAGACTCCATTCACTGGTGTAGGCGAATACTGGGACTCATTTTTTGAAGTTAAGTTTGCATCTGCCTGGCCAAAAGGGCTGTCAGGCCACAGGGAGTATGATGTGGGAGAACTGTCACTTTCTGGTGACAAAGGTGGACCTGAATGCTCACTGTTTGGGGACGATGGTGGTTGGGAATGACCACTTGGACTTTGGGAACGCGTTGAGACAGATGGGCCAGACAAGGACTCATTGTCACTGTCTAACATGAAGCTCTCCAGTCTCCTGGATATAGGTCCTGCATTCTTCATCATCACTGCATGCTTATGTGGTGGTGTCTCACGCTCAGTCCTTCCTCTGTCCTTGCCTTGAATTTGGTCTGTCTTTTCTGTCAGCTTCTTCACACACCTGCCTTCCTCTGAAACGCTACGCACAGAAGATCGGCTGACAGATCTACCGGGCGCACCCTTGTCTGTTGGTAGTCCACTCTCAAAGAGCTTTCTAGTCTCTGAAAACTTCTCAGCCAGTGCCACTTTGTCAAATGAAATATTCTCTGATTTTCGTACCACGTCCGAGGTGCCCGATTCCACGCTGGAGGCACTTCCCATGCTAGACCTGTACGAAGAGGAGCTTAGTTGCAATTTAGTCGTTCCAGGTTTGGTTTGGTTTGCGCTGTCCTGAGGCTGTTGGGCATCCATTTGAAGAAAGATGTTTTTGATTTCATTTACCCGGCTCCCTGACGGTCTGCCTCGCGCCTCGCTACCTCCATAGGAGTAAAGGACGGATGGGCCCTCGAAAGAGCATTTGATGGAGTGGAAGTCTGATTTGTATGCATTTCTGTGAGGAGAGGCACTCCGTAGCACTCGGTCGCTTTTGGATTCACTTTTGAGCATTTTCAAACTGTGAATCAAATCGAACAAAGAGGCCGAGGATATAAACGGACACGAGCTAGATGCGGGCTAAAAATCAGCCTGTAGTTTTCATGTGCTTTTTGCTGGCATGTTCTACACAGCCTTAAACAGGACTGGTCTAGTTTTTTAGTTGCAGGGGGTTCTTGAAGACTACCACATTGCACTGAGGTGCTCTTACCTAAAGAAAAGCAAACATCAATTAATGATAGGTCATTAAAACATCATTTTCAAGACATACCATGAGATGAGATCAGTTAAGGTTCATTCATTTCAACGGAATGTCTTAGTTCTTCAATCACTGCGACCTGATTGACCCTCATTAGCGTATTTAAATTATTATAGAGCTATTAATTGGTTAATAAGATGGTTAATGGTAAATATTACATATTTATTTATTTATTTATTTTTACCTTGGCATGGTTTATAGCAGTCAAAACAGGTACAAACAACAAAACTTATTCAAAGTAACATTTTGTCACGTGACTCTTCAGAATTCTCTCGCTTTAGTAAACAAATACAATACGGCTCGTGGCTGTTTTTAAAAGTAGTGGGACACCTAGTGCTGAGCTCGTGCTGTCTTTTTTAATTCTGACAAGGATTCATTATAAAATCGACCTCGACAGCGCACTTTAGATCACGGACAGTGACAATAAAACTCGATCAAACTCACCATAACTCCATGCATACCAGCAAAAAGGAACTGAGAAAATGATCCACATTGACGAGCGACCAGACCAAACTTGTCACACCCTTCAGCGCCTCGCCGCCTGCAGCCTTCGCTCTGTGAGCGGCTCGCGAGCAAAGCAAACCATATACTCGAGTGCGCGCTCCCGCTGGAGCGGGTTTATCGGGAGCGCGCAAGCGTGTGCGCGTAGGAAGGCAGCGGCGCGGACGGGGAGAAAATAAATTCCCGGGAAAGCCGTGGGAGAGATTCTTAATTTGCCTACTAGCTCCACCAACATAACTGGTACACAATTAGTAGTAGATGACTGTAGTAAGATTTTCTGAAAGCAACAGATGACAGAAAGCATTTAATATGGCTAAAAATACTTCAAATGGAAAGTTTGAAAAAGGCAGATTTGTAACCCAATTGTTTAATGCAGTGGTTTTCAAAGTGGGGGCCGCCAGGGGGCGCCCGGGGGGCCTCAACAATTTGGTGTGAAAAATAAATTCTCACTCTCAGACACACACACACACACACACACACACACACAATCAATTCCTAATGTAATGTGATGTAAAGATGTAAGATGTAATTATTAATAAACAAAACGGGGGATGTATTTAGAAATCTGTATTTTTAATGTGTTTTAAAGACATCTTGCAAAAGGGGGGCCTTGGTCAAATGTTAATGCCATTTGGGGGGCCTTGCCCTGGAAAAGTTTGGGAACCCCTGGTTTAATGTGTTTGATTGTGCCTCGATTGTTTTTGACTGTATAAAGCTTGAGTCTAGCACTCTAAAGGGAAATTCGGTTTGTTTCGAAACCCTTAAAATGTTCTACAGTGCTGTGAAAAAGGATTCGATTTCTTCTGGTTTTGTGTATATCTCAAACTAAATCGTTTTAGAGCTTCAAATGAAATACAACATAAAACAAAGGCAACCTGAGTAAACACAAGATGAGAAGAGAATTTGTACAGCATGTCCCAATTCGTAGTATATTGAAACGAGTATTCCAAAGGTACCCGGATGGTCTACTCCTTCCATTCTTCCATCTTCTTTAGCGCTTATCCTTCCTTCAGGGTCACGGGGAACCTGGAGTCTATCCCAGGGAGCATCGGGCACAAGGCAGGGTACACCCTGGACAGGGTGCCAATCTATCGCAGGGCACAATCACATACACACCCACACACCCGTTCATACACTACGGACACGTTAGACATGCTAATCAGCCTGCCATGCATGTCTTTGGACTGGGGAGGAAACCAGAGTACCCGGATTAAACCCCCGCAGCACGGGGAGAACATGCAAACTCCGCACACACAGGGCCACAGTAGGAATCGACCCCCCTACCCTGGAGGTGTGAGGCG
The DNA here is from genome assembly GCF_023375685.1 of Ictalurus furcatus. Taxonomy (NCBI): domain Eukaryota; kingdom Metazoa; phylum Chordata; class Actinopteri; order Siluriformes; family Ictaluridae; genus Ictalurus; species Ictalurus furcatus. Next base: position 14,377,683 of record NC_071280.1, read on the forward strand.
AACGTGCTAACCACTAAGCCACCGTGCGCCCTCGGATGGTCTACTGTTTCTGGTAAATTTTCGAAGTGTGGATCCGTGGACACTTTTTCAGCTAATATTGCCCTTGCGCGAGGGAGGAGGACCTTTGTGACCGTTTGCTTGGCCGAATTCAAGGACGCATTTTAGAGAGGTGTAAATGAACTGTGGAAAAAGAAATCAGTGGAATAGTAAATTCAATTATATAGTATAAATTATGTAAGGAATATTGAATGAAGAAAAGCTGAAATGCAACGAGGAGTTTGTTTAACATTCTCTTCCGTTACATGACGTGTAGTATGTCCCGGTACTTGCATACTCTTTTAATCCACACTCAAAAGTATCCACTTTTTTATTCCCAAAAAGAGTACATACTTTTAATACATAGTATAAGTAAGCCAACAGGGACGTAGGGATAGAGAACATGCACAGACGTTCCACATAGACAGTAACCCGAGCTCGGGGACCCTGAAGAGCTCTACAAGGAAATGTTTCAGACAATGAAGAACTTCTTTATGGCAGTAGAACCCTTAACCACACAAATCACTCTTTTGTCCATATTGTAAATTAAACAATTTGATACCTTAACATCATGTAGTGTTTGTTATCTATATGGAGTTGAGACTTGAGATTTGTTGAATGTCTAAAAGTTCGAGCTTTCTAAAGAGGTCATACTTGGGAGCTTTTGTAAAAGCCTGTTCTCTATATTTTGACATAGAGCCACTAAAGTTAGCCCTTTAACTAGTGCATTCTTTACGTTTCCTTTATTTCTGTGAAGCAAAGCAGTAAAACAGGCTCACTTTAATGACTGTACAGTGTCAGAGGAGTCTGTGCCATTATGTGTGGGTTATTTGTGAAATGTTTGGTTCCCAAAAGGGCCTCATGAGATTGGGACTGTCACGTGAAATAAGTACAATCTTCTCTTGAGCCACTCTTCCAAAGCAGAACTGACATGGAGGAGCTTTTGTCTTTCTGATACACATTTAGGTCATGGCTGACGAGAGGAGATGAGAGGATTAATAAGTAGTGGGGATGTCGGAAGTGTGCTTTAGCTGCTGTCTGACCTTCCCTTTTTTTCCTGTTCTTTTCTTTTCTTTTCTTTTTTTAGATTTTCAATGGAGTTATGAGGCTATTGTAGCTAAAAAAAAGTAATGGAAGTCAGTTTTACCCCCAAAAATATCTGCAGCAAACCATGTCCTGTTCCTCAGAGTAGGACTTGAAAAAAAAAAAGAAACATATAGCCAAACACTGTGCAGTTCTGGAGGCAGCCATCTAAGAAAACTGGAATTCTTTTTTTCTCTCAGCACAATTAGTTATCATTTCACCTCGTAGACCACACCGCCAAAACCAACCATGGAATTATCCCACCTTGATGAATGCGGACTATTGACCATCACACCCATATCGGCCATTCCAAATCCAAGGGCATTAACACAGAGTTGCGCCCCACCACCCATTTGCTGTTTTAAAAACCTCCATTCTTCTGGTAAGGTTTTCCACTAAATTTTGGAGCGTGACTTTAGGGATTTGTACTCATTCAGCCACAAGACCATTAGTGAGATCAGGAACTAATGTCACGTGAGGAGGCCTGGTGTGCAATCGGTGCTCCAATTCATCCCAAAGGTGTTCAATGGGTTTGAGGTCAGGGCTTTCTTTCTTTCTTTCTTTCTTTCTGCTAACCTTTCTTCCACTCCAACTTTGGAAACCATGTTTTTATGGAACTGGCTTTGTGCACAGGGATTATCATGATGGAACATTTTTGGGCCTCAGAGTTCCTTTAAAGGGAAATTGTAATGCTTCAGCATACAAAGACATTCTATACAATTGTGTGCTTCCAACTTTGTGGCAACAGTTTGGGGAAGAACCACATATGGGTGTGAAGATCAGGTGTTCACATACTTTTAGCCATATAGTCTAGGTTAACAATGTAATCTGAAGCAAGTATTCAAAGATTTATGCTTATATTTAAGAAAAACACATGGTGTGAAATAGACTTCTTCGTTACTCTATAGGGCAAAACTACAAAAGCAAATGCTGGACAGTAATTTTGTAACAAAAACATAATAAATTAGTAATAGATTTTGGTGTAGCTGAAGCGTATGCTAACCTTTCCGTGGCTCATGCCTTGCAGTGAACTTTAAGTATGTTTGAGGGAGAGTGTGAGCGAGTGAATCCTATAACAGATGGCATTTTACAGGCGCTACATATTGAGAGTAGATTATCTCTACTGATCCCCTGTCAATCAGTGCTCCTTAGAAACAGACCTGTGCCACCACAGCTTTGGGTTTAAACATATAAAACACACCGAGCCAGAGTGAGCTATACTGTGTGGTCATGTCAAACCAATGTTTTAAGTTCATGTTGATAATATTGAAGAGGTGAAGGGTTGACTCCTTCAAAAAGAGTTTACTTCATCGCTCAATCCTGAATCTTTTCATGCATAGATGAAAACGCCATAAGGAATCTGGTCTACACACAGACTTTACATCTTAACTCAGTTCACTCAGCCCAAAATTTAATCTTACTCTTCACAAAACTGATCTCAGATCAGAAATGAAGGGCATGCCAATTTTCAGATTTTTACCAATCTGGGATCATGTCATTTAGTTTGCTGAACTGTCACTGTGACTCCCAAACAGTTTTTTAAAAATTTTTTTAGGCATGCCTAAAAAAAAAGACAATTAATTTGGTTACATAAGCTCAAGACACATTCCATGTTAAAAATAGAACCATGCCAGAAATTCAAAGTATATTAGAGAAGCAAAAATAACGCATCTCTTACCGTGTCTTTTTTTTTCTTTCTTTTCTTAGAAGAATCCAACTTTATGCCTGTCAAGTTGCACTTGATATCCAAGTTGACTGGATTTGCTTCCACTAATGTAATATTTTTTTCTTTTCTTTCTTTTTAAAAATTATTTTAAAATATATTAATGCCTTGCTTCTATTTATTCACCGGTGGGTTGGTAATATATTACTGACATCCTTTGTACTTGGCCTGGGTTTGTTTCATGGCCTGAATTTGGTGCTGTTTTCCCCAGGTGGCCTGCGGACCTAGATTTATAAAAATATCACCCAATCAAAGTGGCAGTGAAGGAAAGAGAGGGAAAGAAAGAGGGAGTGAGATTGTGAGAAGGATAAATTTGGAAGATTCGGATTCTTGACGCCGATATGTGTTTCTTCCTCAGAAATCATTCATTTACATTAAAGCATGAGAAAGTAATAATGTCCAGGGGAGTGGTTATATATAGTATGTACTGCTGTTCTGGGTTTGACTGGAAATCTTTTGTAATAAACACACACCATTATAAATCTCAACTGCTCGTAAATGTTGGTTACTACACAGCAATCTTTGATAAGGGTGTTAAGCCAACAAGCGGCTGAAGGAACTGTTTCAACGACAGCCATGAAAATAATTTTTTTTAAAAAGAAGAAATCGAGTAACCCGTGAAACAAGAAAGTGGGAAGAGTTGATAAGACTTGATTATTAAAACAAAGACCTATCAAAGATATAAAAATATATTTTTTTTATTGTGAAATATGTGTAAAGATAACAAATGCAGTATGTGGTGTGAAACACCTTTAAAGTGAGGACTCGAACAGGTATTGGACTTTACAATCTAGCCCAGGTTTTAGACAAAATATTGATAATATTAATTGGCACCCTTGGTAAATATGAGCAAAGAAGGCTGTGAAAAATCTTCTTTATTGTTTAACCTTTTGATCTTTTGATAAAAAAAACAAAACAAAAATCACAAGAATACTCTGCTCTCATGAATATCAAACAATTGCAAACACAACACAGGTTTATCCAAAAAAAAAAAAGTCTTTGTCCCACAGGAAGTTGCATCATCTGCATTTCTTAAAGATCGTGGGAAGAAGAAAAGTATATATATACATATATACAGTAGGACGAACAACCATTTAGGATAAACGTAATATCAGCAAATAAAGACATCACTACCAGACTCTTGACAGATGGAAGTGTTGAGACAACAGCTAGTACTGTATAAAAATATTATGTAAAAATAGTTTGCATACAATTTTAACATGCAATATGGCAGTATGCGATTTGGGACATAGTCCAAAACTTTCTAAGAGCAGTCTGATAAGTTTTCTTGGCATCATGTTCTCGGACAGATGGTGATCTATTTTATCTCCCAATATTCACCCATTTCCCACACGCTCCGGGCCACGAGTGCTGCAGATTTAATCACTGAGGCCTTCTTTAGCATAACACGAAGCACGGATAATAAAGATACTCCCACGATGTGACTAATTTAAGCCATCATCTGAAACATTTTCATAACATGGTCCTATAAAATACTGTATACAGGTATAAAGGCAATTTGTAAATACACATTCGTGTTATTTTGTAAAGCAAAATGTCAGTTCCCCATTCCTTTTAATACTCTCTTTGTGTGTATGTGTGTGTGTGTGTGTGTGTGTGTGTGTGTGTGTTTTGGTTATTTAAAAAATGAATGACTTAATAATCTGTAATCACTTAAGAACTGATTTGGATAGATATACACCTGAATTATACACACTAATGTCAGTGAATTTACACGGATTGTAATGAATGCGTGATATTTATTAAAACATACTTAGTGTGAGTCCAGTTTCTCTCCACTGGTTCTAATCCCTGAGATTCCAGCTACTTTAAAAGCCGGGAAGCACACCAAGCCTTGAACAAGTGATACTTTTCCATCTTGGAGTGTCTGTGTTTGTGTGTGTGAAGCTGGCTGATACAGTGGAAAGCAGCTGTGTTTATCATCTCAAAACCACTTGAGTCTCTTTAGAGACCTTTGCAAAGGTCCTGCAAGGCACATAGAGAGTAAGCAGGCATTTCTAACTATAAGCGGTATAAGCAGTCACAAAGGATCTCTCAGCTACCATGGCATGGTGGTGCAACTCCAGGGTCCTGGGTTTGATTTTCAGCTTATGTGGAGATTCACATGTTTTCCCAATGCTTGTGAGTTTCCTCTGGGTTCTCTGATTTCCTCCAACCTCCTAAAATCATGCTGGTTACACTCAATTGCACGTGATGCCGTGTGAAGGACTAGTACCGCATCCAGGATATATTCCTGCGTTGTGCCTAGTGATCATGTGACCAGGATATAGTGGTTACTACAGATGAATGAATATTTTATCGTTAAGGGACAGTTAATCCGTGCTAGTTTTCTTAGTTCAGGTTTTGCCAAAGGCCTCCTTGTGGTCTGCAACTTATAATTTGGGTGGGGGTGTAGGGAAAGTTGGATGTTGCTTAGCACAAGTAAGGCTTGGAAGTAACTAAAGCCAGTATTTCAAGTAAACGTTGAAATAAAAGTTCAGCCCAAAAAACAACAACTCAAAAAACAACAATCCTCAGTATTCTTTTGACCCCAAATATAATCCATTAAATAGAGCTAAAACACCAATAAGGGAAGCTTAGCACATTGCGCAAACTGCATTTAAATCATCACAAACTGCACATGAAGGGAAATTCTGGCGCCAACTGCTGGACGACATAAGCATAACACATTCTTATAGATTAAAAAAAGAGAAAATAACGTATTAAGTGCCAAAAGCTGCCCTACATATATTGTTCAATCAATCCCTAAGGGAAATAACAGAGGCCTAAATCCTATTTAAGACCTCAGACCGCTTTATGACATAGATACAGCTTGTTAGAGATAAGGTATTGAGAGAGGGAACTGATAGAATCAAATATCCCTAAAGAATATTTATACCTAACTGTTTAAAGTTCTAATGATAAAGCAATAACATTTATCAATAAATGTGTAAAATCGTGTGTGTGCCTATGTGTGTGTGTGTGTGTGTGTGTGTATGAGAGAGAGAGAGAGAGAGAGAGACAGAGAGAGAGAGAGAGAGACTTTAGACATAACTAAATTACACCATCTGCTGGGAGAATTATATATTAAATTTTATAATTAGTGCTTTTAAAACACAAACCCATATGTACTACAGATTCAGGTTATTATATGGAACATCAAGCCATTTTTCATTTCATTTTCCTATATGACCAAATCAGCCAAAATGAAAAATAAATAAAACATTTCAAGCATGAATAGCTGACTCGATAAATACATCAATAAATAAAAGTATTTTCACAAATCAATAAAATGTATGATTTATGTATCTACGCGTACGTAATTTGTATAAAATAGCCTAAAAAATTAAAACTGTAGAAATACATAACTGAATACAATTTTTTTTGTAACTGTAATTGAATTGTAATTACAAAAAGAATAAATAAATTAAAGAATTGGTTACATCATTTCAGAAATTAGCTAATAAAAACATCAATAGTCTAACCAATAGAAATAAAATGCATATTTTTGACATATTCATGTAGAATTATGTTTTATGTCTTTTTTGAGACATTTATGTTTTTATTTATTTTTCATTTTTAAGCACATGTAAACCTCTATCCGTTTCTGCCACAAAAATGTACCTAGCCTACATAATTTACCATAAAACTTCATTTAACTAAGAAAGAACACAGAAATTTATGCAGGAACTGTATTACCCAACAAAATAGGACAAAGTGCACAATACCTTAACGTTATAGCCTATAGTGCTTCCAAAAATACATAAATTAACAATCTGTGTTTAAGCTCATTCGTGTCAGTTCTGGGAATGGCAAATGAATTGTGGGCAAGATTTAAAGTTTCCTATGACATTTTGAATTTGGGCCAAAATGTAACAAACACTTGTGCAGAATTTCTATTTTGGGCCAAGATATTCAGATATTCAGAGGCATCCCACTCATTCCATGACTATACACTCTCAGAAATAAACTTACCAAACTGTACTTGTCCTTGTTGATGTTGTGGTACCACCAAAGCTTACCATTAGTTTGTACCTTTCTTTATTTAAACCTGGGAATGTGCATGTGGTGTACCTTTAATTAGCTTTAAGAGTAAAGCATTAAAAAGGTCCTTAAGGTCCCGTTACATATCCGCCATGCTATCACTCCAATGACAAAGAAAAGTACAGTTTGGTCATTTTATTTCTGAGAGTATATGGAACCATATGATTAGTGTCAGCTACTGTTGGACCATTACTCATTTGCTATGAGACACAGGCATGTTTGATGCTTGACTAGAAAGTTTGGTGTGTGTGTGTGTGTGTGTGTGTGTGTGTGTGTGTGTGTGTGTGTGTGTGTGTGTGTGTGATGAACTACTCCATGTGGAAATTGAAGGTAATTGACTAAATACATCCACCTTCGAATCAGCTGGTTAAAAGTAATTGCAAAAATGACCGCATGTAAGCTATATATTTTGTTTCCCTGTATTTACATGTATGGGTAACACATACAATTTTGTCACATAGGGGGCACACATACATGACCATATATCCAAAATGGTTACACATGTTTTGATCATATCTGACTACACATGTAACATATATGAAAACCTTTCTCAGATATATGGACACATATGTTCATATATCAGATTTCTGTATGGGATAACTAGAAGCTACGCCTGTGGTTGTCAAAACCTTGTAAGATTTAAAGTGCAAGAAAGAAAAATACATTTTCTTTCTTACGTTGTGTGTTTTAGATGCTCTTAAGAAGTACACATATTAGCCATGTTTACCTGGGGTTAATCTCCCATTGTATTTCTCATTGTTTGAGCGACACCTGTCGGAGAACGCAGGTATTACAGCTTGTTTCTGCTAAGAGACGTCATTGTCGGTATCCAAGCCTCTGTACAGTATCTGAGAGAACAGACCATCGTCAGTATATCCGCGCTGCTACTGCGTCAGGCCTCTGGCATCACCCTCAAGGTCGGAAATCACACAAATACAGCATCTTTTGACATACATGAACGTTTTTATGCGCCGTTGTTGCTTGTCTCTCTGGTTTAAACTGCTCTGTATTTTACTGCGCGCCCGCGCGCGTGTGTGTGAGAAATTGTGAACGCAGCATGTAAGGTGTTGATTTAATGCCTTTATTTCTACGGAGGATATAAATGATGCGCTCATGTTGTTGTTGTTGTTGTTGTTGTTTTAACATGACCTTAAAAAGGTTATCGTCTTCGCGCGCCATGTTGCGGCTGTAATGATGCGCGCGGCGCAGTGCTCACCGTTTGCATGCTCATCGTCATGTGACATGTTTATACATGACTGTTAACATTAACACGTAATTGCATTTCGACGGGCTGTTAACAGGTGATCTGGAGCACGATGCACGACCTCGAAAACGTGTTTCGGTTTATAAAATAGCCGTAAAGCGCGCGCTCGTTTGATTGGATTCGGATTAGAATTTGCCGCAGAGGTGGCTCGCGCGCTTGTTACCTAGACAACACAAACGGCTGAAGGAAAACATGGCCGGCTAATTTTCAGCTTTCTGCTATCATTAAGGCCCAGAGACGACTGTTTATAAGCATATCCAGTGCTAAATTCAAATACATCAAGATGTTCTGAAGCCATGGATTCGAAAAGGCCCAAATGTTTCCTTTGTGTATGATATCTCAGGGAAATACTAGAAGGAAACCCAAGGTAGCTGTGTTTGGGGGCTTTTGGGGTCAAAATAGGAGTCTTTCACCACATAAATCTATTAAAACATATTTGAGGATACCTTATAAGGACCAATTTGAGGGAACATTATATTGTTTAGTGAGGAGCAAGTAATTTGTTGACTACTCAAATCGATATTAGTGATATTAATGATATAATCCAAACTGCTTTCACCAAACGTATGACCGTCAAACGAATATGTGGAATCCATCCATCCATCCATCCATCCATCTTCAACCGCTTACTCCTTTTCAGGGTCACGGGAATATGTGGAATCAGTTTTTATATTCCACAGGGCCCGAACTGAAATGTCTCCTATTACATGACTAGCAAAGATACATCACCAACTAGATTTTAAGCTTGACAGTTATGAAGGGTCATAAAAATGTCCCAATTAGCTTGATATCTACTGATTTATTGTTGCTGCTTTTGTGTAGGTCCCAATATTAGGGAATACCATCATTTTTTTTTAATCTAATGTAATGCTGATGTCTAAGATAAAGATATCAATATGTGTATGATTTGTTACCAGTATCCTCACAGCAAACATACCAAGACGTACAAAACATCATTTCTATGATGTCAGTGTTATAATTTCACATTTCTGCTGTGGAGAAAAAAAAAAAAAAAAATACAGCTACCAGCAGACAAAACACAGGAAGAGGTGGTCTAGTTGGTTGACCATATTTACCAAGTGCTGGAAAGGAAATACTGCTACTATTTCTACATTGTAAACAAGCTATTTTAAAGACAATGACAATAACACAACATCATGGCAATTTGAAAATCTCTAAGCTGGAAAATAGCTTTTACAAGCTGACAAATGGTTTGCCAGCGTGACAACCTCAGCCACTGGTTTATCAGCTGTATATATTTATATCTTATTTGAATGGATTTCCAGTCTCTTTGTGTAATCTCATGGACAGTAACAACTCGTTGTTCTTCTTTATTTAGCAGTCATCCATTATGAATAAATTCTACAGTGTGTACAATTAATTATTCAGTTTGTGGTTTACTGTAGACTCTAATACCCTTCTGTTATCATACAAACTCAGAGCTATGGGAAAGGAAAAGCTGCACATCAATATAGTGGTCATTGGCCATGTGGACTCTGGGAAGTCCACTACCACCGGGCACCTCATCTATAAGTGTGGTGGCATCGACAAGAGGACCATTGAAAAGTTTGAGAAGGAGGCTGCTGAGGTGAAACACTCAGATCAGAATGTTGAATAGTTCATGTGTTTAATGTTGAAATGTTACATTTTTGAAGATTTCAATCACTTAAAAATATTACAGAGAGCTTGCAAATTATCTCTATATACTCAGTAGTCTTATAGTACAATATGTAGTACAGTTTAGTATCTATAGCAATATCATCTAATTCTTCTTGGTTAAACCGAATTGCAACGTTTTTGTATGAACTCTGGCGGCTTTTTTTTTCTTTCCCAGATGGGTAAAGGTTCTTTTAAGTATGCATGGGTTCTGGATAAACTGAAGGCTGAGCGGGAGCGGGGCATCACAATTGATATCTCCCTCTGGAAGTTTGAGACCAGCAAGTACTACGTCACCATCATTGATGCCCCTGGACACAGAGACTTTATTAAGAACATGATCACTGGTACCTCCCAGGTCTGGTTCTTGGAAATGGAGTTTGATGCCCCAGTTTTAGAATATCTTAAGCAGTGTTGCATCTGTGATTTCATGCATGTGAATTTGGTAGTATAGTTCCTTGGTAAACAGGTCTATGATTATCTAGCATGATATTGAATGTCTTCTCCTATTCTATCTGTGATCACAGGCGGACTGTGCCGTGCTAATCGTGGCGGCAGGTGTGGGCGAGTTTGAAGCCGGCATCTCGAAGAACGGTCAGACCCGAGAGCATGCCCTGCTGGCATACACGCTCGGTGTGAAGCAGCTGATCGTGGGCGTCAACAAGATGGACTCCACAGAACCTAATTATAGCCAGAAGCGCTATGAGGAGATTGTGAAGGAAGTCAGCACTTACATCAAGAAGATTGGATACAACCCTGAAACAGTGGCCTTTGTGCCAATCTCTGGCTGGAATGGAGATAACATGCTCGAGGCTAGCCCAAATGTTAGTACAATACTGAGCATAAATAATTGCAATTATCTCTATTATTAACCTATGCATACAGATATCAAAGATGTACCATGATGTCACATTTAATATGGTATAGAAAATATCTGAATTACATAACAGACTCTATGGTTGGTATTGATGTGTACGCTTTTCACAGATGACCTGGTTTAAGGGGTGGAAGATCAACCGCAAGGAAGGGAGCGTCTCAGGAACGACTCTATTAGAGGCTCTGGATGCCATTCAGCCTCCAACCCGGCCAACTGACAAACCACTGCGCCTCCCACTCCAGGATGTTTACAAGATTGGAGGTGAGGAACCGCATTTGTCAGCCCAGACAGGAGGTCTCACTGTAAATGTTATCAAAGTCTGCAATGCTGCAATCAAAGATGATATGTCAGAGATAGCGCTCGGCAAATCTAAGCTTTCTTCTCTTTCGCAGGGATCGGTACAGTCCCAGTTGGTCGCGTTGAGACCGGTATCCTGAAACCTGGCATGGTTGTGACATTTGCCCCTGTGAATGTGACCACTGAGGTTAAGTCTGTAGAAATGCATCACGAGGCCTTGTCTGAGGCGTTGCCTGGTGATAACGTGGGATTTAACGTGAAAAACGTGTCCGTCAAAGACATCCGTCGTGGGAACGTCGCAGGAGATAGCAAGAATGACCCTCCACAAGAAGCTGCTAGTTTCACTGCACAAGTAAGCAGACAGCTCCGCAACAACGCACATTTCTGATTAGTAAAAAGCCTTTTGAATCCAAACTTTAAAAAGGAGCTGAATAATAGCTTCATGATGATATCTCATAGCTGGTAATGTTTTCAAGTCGTCATCAGGAGGACTGAAAACTGGGCAAACCAAAGCCAAGTGAGATCCCCAAAATCAGACAACAGTATTAGCTAGGGAGAAAGGCAAGATTGTTATTCTTGGAAGAGAACCATCATCTTTTGGGTGCACAAGTTTTACCCTCTTTTTTATCTACATGAAGGTCATAATCCTGAACCACCCTGGCCAGATCAGTGCTGGCTATGCTCCAGTGCTGGACTGCCATACGGCCCATATCGCCTGCAAGTTTGCTGAGCTGAAGGAGAAGATCGACCGTCGTTCAGGGAAGAAGCTAGAGGACAACCCCAAATCGCTCAAGTCTGGTGATGCTGCCATTGTGGACATGATCCCGGGCAAGCCCATGTGTGTTGAGAGCTTCTCTGAGTACCCTCCTCTCGGTAAGGACTCTCTCTTTCAGATGACCTTCTTCTTTTTGTTTTATTGAAGTGATCCCCAGATGTGAATAATGACATTGTTATTTGGTTTCTCTCTCCTAGGGCGCTTCGCCGTACGCGACATGCGTCAGACGGTGGCAGTGGGCGTCATTAAGGGTGTGGAGAAGAAGACACCCACTTCAGGCAAGATCACCAAGTCTGCCCAGAAGGCCCAGAAGAACAAATGAATTTTGTGCAGGGCTGCAACCTCTCGAGTCAGCCACAGCAGAATCCACATCGTCCATCCGCTCCTTAGCTTAATAGTCAAAGCCTGGCAAATTATCACAATGCATCGCAAGAGTAGACGAAGGAAAAAACCCACAACCGCCCAGACAATGATGTTCATTAATATATTGTACTATTGTGTTTATGGTTTCAAGTTTCTAGTCTGAATTGTAAGTTGATGTTCTGTGTATATTTATCAGCACCTTATACTAGAGCTTAGATTAAGGAGAGGAAAAGTGATTGTTTCTATCTTCTCTGCTTAATGTGCAGTAGTCTGAGAACCTTTCCCAGTTCCCAGTCCTGACCAGCCATGTAGCTAATGTTGCAAATGTGATCTGGCATGCAAGCGCAATCAGCTGTTTCTGCTTCTTGTAGTCAAGGATTTTTTTCCATTGGTCCGTATTGAGCTGATGTGTCGTGATGTAGCTTTTAGTGGCTTTTCTGGCTGCATGCATGAAACTACCCTAGTTAGCGCACTTTACCGAGACTCCCTTAACACTTTGAGAATGCACAAGCTAAATACTTTGCACTTGCACTCATGTACTTTAACATATGGACATATAGTTCTCCATAAGCTCATTTAACATGGATAAACAATAATAATAATAATAAAAACAACAACATTGAGCACTCATTTTTTGTTGCTGTTTAAATTTTACTTCTGGATGAAGCAGACTAACATCTGAATCAGTTGCTGTAGACAAACAAGATTGGCAAATGGAGTTTAGCTATGTTGCCTGGAAAAGATTTTAATATTATTATTAGTAGTATTATCCATCCATCCATCCATTTTCCGTACCGCTTGTCCTACACGGGCTCGCAGGGAGCCTGGAGCCTATTCTACTGAATGTGGTGCACAAGGCAGGGGACACCCTGGAGTCAACACATCGCAGGGCACAATCACACACATTCACACGCTACGGTTTTGTAATGTCAATCAGCCTACAACGCATCTCTTTGGATAGGGGAGTATCTGGAGGAAACCCCCATAGTACGGGAACAAAATCTCAACTCTGGAGGTGCGAGATAACATGCTAACCACCACTAAGCCACCGCGCCCCCCATTATTGTATGTGTGTATATATATATATATATATATATATAATGTAGTTATAAACACATGGCACATTACTGTATTACCTATTATCATTAGAAATGACTAGCATAAACTTTGCTAATGAGTTAAAATATGCTCTTGAGTAGCAAATATACATTTATTTTGAAATGCATGAGACTTGTATTTACTTATCTGGATTTACTCCTCTATACACCTTACTTCCTCCTGCTAGCTTGCAAGCTATCTTGCTAACCACTAACAGCTGCATGTTTGAAACTCCATTTCATGACACTTGATGACTGACAGTTGCTATTCAGCCTGCAGTTCAGAATTATTATTATTACTATTATGATGATGATGATGGTGATGATGAAACACTTAGCTTACACTAGCTGAAAATTTTAACAGAAGATCAACATTTCACTAAAAATAGCTAAAAATCTCAATGGCTAACCTGAGAGAAACTCCACCTCAGTTATGTATGCGCTTATTTGTAAAACTATAACCCTATGCTGAAGTGGTTCACTAAAGAGTAGTTATTTTCAAGTGTATTTTTATAGCTGTGCTCAGTATTGAAATATTTATGAGTGATTTTAGCGGTCCCCCAAAAGCTGTCACTACTAATGATGTACATACAGTATGCACCTCAGCTAGTCAGGGGCATCGAGTATTTTTTTTTTTTTAGCAACAATACTCCAGCCATTAATATAATACATAAGTAATAATTAGAAGCTCTTAGAAATAATAGAGAATGCAGTAGCGCTATCAAGGTTAACACCAAATGAACGTAGTTAGTATGATTATGCTGGAAAGCTGTGGCTAATAGCATTAGTAAATCGGTCATGATACACTCCTTTGGAAAAGATTACTTTTTTTTTTTTTGGCAGATGAGAACAAAACAGGAGACAGTACACTAGTTGATGCTAGTTATGTTCTAGTATTTAATTATCCATCCGTCCATCCACCCATTTTCTATACCGCTTATCCTTCAGGGTCACGGGAACCTGGAGCCTATCCCAGGGAGCATCGGGCACAAGGCGGGGTACACCCTGGACAGGGTGCCAATCCATCACAGGGCACAATCACATACACATTCATACACTACGGACACTTTGGACATCCCAATCAGCCTACCATACATGTCTACGGACTGAGGGAGGAAACCGAAGGAAACCCCCGCAGCACGGGGAGAGCATGCAAACTCCGCTGTGGTGGGAATTGAACCCCCAACCCTGGAGGTGTATGATGTACATGCTAACCCCTAAGCCACCGTTCGCCCTCACAATTGAATTATCCTTATTTATTTATTTTTTTTAAATCAAAACTGTACAGTGTTCAACAGCAAAGGTACCCTTCCATATGTCCGGGACTTATTACATCTAAAGAAAAATAAAATACTTCACAATGTAATATAACATTTAAAAAGATGTAAAAACAATTTATTTATTTTTCTGAGGAAAAAAGTTTTAAGTTGGCTTGACAAAACTATATAAAATATAGCATACTACATGTTATAGGATATGCAACAATGTCTGTTCCTCTTAGAATATAACAAATAACATTTGAAATTTGTTAGAGCCATTTCTAGTTTTACAGTAGCATTGTTATTTCTATCATTTTACTACAACAGGCTTCTCATACTCAGAGGAGGTTCTAGGATTTCTTTTCATAGGGGGCAAAGAGGAGGATCCAAGTCATTAACATGATGGTCTTATTGAGGATATGTGTGTGGGTCATTCAAATATCAGAAAAAGCAGCCAAGTGATAAGTGATAAACAATAAATAGTAATAAATATGAATAAATACTACTGAGGCACAAAACAGTATCATCTGTTTAAAATGTATTAATGTGCATTGCATTTTGAGATTTGATTCCTTCATAAATCAACACTGCTTTGAGTTTATTACCTTCTTTCTGCTTAACCTGTATTATCAGAGTCTGCTGCAGATTTGCTCATGCAAGAAGCATCTCGGATGAATGAATCGAACGAATAGTCAACAGCTCCTTCATTCTACCTTGCTTGAAGCATTTATTTTGTCATCGTTTTCCACTGACGCTAGGCTTTTATCTCTTGGCGTAGCTTCACTGTGCTACTAACCTAATTGAACTCTTTGGGCTTGGGTAAAGCTTGGCAGGTTTGTCATCTTCTCCAGTTTAGGTTTTTGTGAGATTTTATCATACAAACACAAAAAACCCTTTGCTTTATACTGTATCCAAAATCAGATGAACATACTGTACACCTTGCCTCTTATTGAGAAACCTCTCAGTGGTGAGTCTCCGTTCCTTCTGCTGCCTCAAAGGGTGTCACGCACCTATTCCTGTAATTTATTGGCTTTTGATTACACGTAAACATCCCAAAAAAATCGCCAAATCAAATCAATCGACCTGAGTTTTCAAACTTGGCTTATGTAAACTCTTCATGTTTCATAGCATTGATGGCTCCCCGACACTTCCTCTAGAGCTGGCCCTACTCATACTTCTCCCTTTTGTCTTCATTGATTTTATTTTATATCTTTAAAAAGAATTAGCATCTAAAATAACATGACATTGTCAAGCAAACTTGTTTATAAACCTTCCTTTCCAGTTTCATCAGTTCCTGTGGTCCTTATGTGCAACATAAGCAATACTGTAGCTTCTTTAGTTTTTTTTAATCGGAGACATGCAATTATTTTGAACTTATGGCATTTTTACCTATGTGGTTTGTTTAGGCAAGTGTGAACCCAGCAATCGCACTTAGGTATGGACCAAAATGGCCAGTCTGAGACCAAGTGAGTGAATCCTAGTGCAGTTTGATTGACTTGAGAACACAATTCAACCCTGAATTGACTCATTTACACGAAAGAGCCAATCAATAAAAGATCTACATATAAAGTACATATCCAATCCTATCGGTCTCCACATGCAAGGTATTTTTTGTTGTTACGTGAAATGGAAAAGTCCCCAAAAGGAAACGTGTCAATTTCATTGATCTGAACTAAGCAAGGAATTATACAGTATGTGAGAAAGCGCCTTTTCGTTATGTTGCGGATTTCCCTCGTTAGGCTAACACAGTAATACAGTGCTTTAAAAAAAAACACACTACATGCAATGAATAGTCCTCATGTATGTTCACTGTATGAATTTTTTTTCTCTTCTTAAATAAATCAGTACTTAACAACAACAATATATAAAATTAAATCTAAAACGGAAACAAATTAAAAAAAAAAAAAAAACTAACATAAAAACAATACCCCAAACTCCATGCTTGCCTTTCCAAGCTCCCATTTCCAGCTTCTAAAATAAAATACTTTAAAATAAGACAAAGCTTTCAAGCAAGTTATGTCCTTCAAGAAGATCAAGTCTAATGAGAGTTCGTCATGTCCACGACTTATTGTTTTAGCCGAATGTGTGGCATAATGAAAGGTTGCGTACCACCCATTTTGGGCGATAGGCTGAGGCCATCCCTCGTTGCTGTCCCTGTCCTCAAAAGTTCAGAGGAGAAATTGGAATTTGCAGCAGGCTGTGCCAGGAAGCCAAAGCCCGGGGGCCGAGACTGAACTGAGTTCTCCAGGTCTCCATCTGCAATGAAGAGATCAGCCTCGGCCCAGCCACCTCCTCCCATTTCACTCTCTGCAGCCAAAGAGTCCTGGCTGCTGCTGGCTGAGAGGCTGTGGTGACCATCAACCTCTGGAATCCCAATGAGGTCCTGGACAGAGAAGGACTTTCCCACAGCCTGGTCTCCTCCATCTGACACTGAAGAGGGTGAGAGCTCCACCAGAGGATCCACCTCCATTCCCATCTCTGGGCTCATAAGTCTCCTCCAGGAAGTGTCCTCTTTGGCGCTGGGCCGATTTCTAACGCTTGGTGCCAAGTCCTGCAGGGATCTGTTTGAATAGGAGGGTGGGAAATGATCAGAAGGACTGGATTGAGATTGGGTTGATCTGTTGTTCACTTGGCCTGACTGAGGTGGTAACAGGGGCAGCTGAAACCGTGTAGACGCCAGAGGGGGTGGGGGAGGGCTGGCGAGTCTGGGAAAATGCACCCCACCAGGGTGAACATTGTTTGCCATGAAAGCAGGTGGGCAATCTGTGGTGGGTGTGGCAAGAGGCTGAAGCGGACATGGGCTAAATGGTGAGGCAGAACTGAGCTTGTCATCTACAGAGGGAGACCCTGATGAATTGTTCAAGTTGAAGTTGAACTCATTGGGAGCCAAGATGACATGGAAGCCCCGGGGGAAGTTGGAGCCACTCATTTGGCTGAACTGCGAGGGAGAGGAGAGATCCTTGGTAAAGACTGGACTTGGGTAGTCTGTTGTTTGTGCCAGCTCAAACAGGGGCAGAGAGGACAGGCTGAGAGCCGAGGAGGTGCCTTTTTGTAGGACCTGCCGGTAGATGTCCAGCAACGAGTCCAACTTGGATTCAATAGACTGTACCTAGACAGGAGACATGGAAACACTTAAGCGCCCAACAAAATGATGTAAAAACAAATACAGTAGGGGAAATAAGTATCGAACACGTCAACATTTTTTTCAGGTCAATATATTTCCAATGAGGCTATTCACATGAAATTTTCACCAGACATCAGTTTTAACTCTAGAAATCTGGAAATATAAAGAACTCACAACATTAAAGTCCATAAATAAATGTATGTCTAATAAAGTGGAATGACACAGTTCAATACTTATTTCCCCCACTGTACATGCAGTTGCGGTGAAACGTAACACCCATGTAGTTCTACCTGAGGCATGCCTGAGTACTTGTTTTCATCTCTGTCTAATTTGTCTTGCCTACCATGTTTTGATTCGAACTTTGTTTAGCTCTCCATAAAACAGGGAATTCTAAGGACTTTTGGGATCAGTATCCGCACTCCATTACAGGAACTACAGACAAGGTCAACTAATCTTCTATCTAAAACACGAAGATTAAGATGACAAACTACTTAAGAAAGCGGGGTTACATTCCTAAGTGATCCATAATGTTCAGGCAAAAAACATGTCAGGTTTTGTCATGTATGGGCTGTGTGTGTCTAGATAACGCCGTAGCTATAAATGTACGAGTGTATCAGTGTTTAATACTGAACTGGGTTGTGCATATCAGCATGGGTCCCTCCATGTTTTGGCTAAAACAGAGGCGTGTGCTGTCATTGGAAAATAATCAACTTTTGCTTGGTAAAGAATTATTTTCCTATAACTGAAATTTGCCAGTGATTACAATTCTTTGTTTGTTAAAGATTGATGTATTTATTACAAGCAATTTTCTAATTATAAGCTAAATATAAATAAATAAATATTTATATCGTATTTGAAACAATACGGCACTCAAGAAAATCCTATACAGCATTTGCTTACCAATGTGGATATAAGCTTGTTAAGAATAGTAAGATTAAACAAACACAGGTTAATTAGGGTTGCAATGTTTGCTAGCGACAGTGCACACTCACCTGCCTCTCGACTTTACACACCCTCCCCAACATGCTGACGTCCTCCAGCAGATCCCCATCAGACAGCATCTTCTCCCTCAGCTTCTTATCTACAGGGACCTGCCCCTTCCCCAGGATCTGGTCCACTCTGAGACACACAGTGACATGTTGAAATATTCTTACAGATCAGAGAGATACACGATAAACCTTTTTATCCAGTGCGAAACAATGCATATGCAAAATGTGTGATAGTATTCAGCATTTATATACTTCAAATGCTGAATATGTATCATGGTTGCTTTGTTTTTTTTTTTTTTGCTTGTGAGTGGAAACAATTTTATAGACACTGTCATAAATGTATGGGTTGCCATGGTAGCAGCCTCCAAGTGAAAAAAAATAGCAATTTCCGAGCAATCCGATATAATGTTTTGATCAGTGCTTTTTACAGCAGATTATTATGATGTAGACATTTCACATCTAGGTGCTTATGGAGAATAAACGTTTACATTAAGAGAGAAATTAAGATCTAAAGAGCAAAGCGATCTTTCAAGTACGCAAATATGGACTTATGCGTGTACACTAGTTTAGAGGTATGCTAGAGTAGTTCAAGTACGCAAGAGTGCATGTGTAGTGATGCGGCGAAAGGAAAATTCTGGGCCGAAACCGAAAATTCAGGACGCACTTGCCCAAAAACCGAAAAAACCCCATTTTAAAATATTTTTTTGTATAATTGTATTAATATTAGACTTCTTTTTTTAAAAATTGAATCAATTCATCATCACTTGTACATTTCTCTGTCACACTTTGCTCTGTGCTGCGCGTCGATCCTTCAGCAGATGCATTCATCACCTCCAGCTCTGCCTGGATCATTTCCCTTGCACGCTGCTTTTTCTCCGCGTCGAAGTAATGTTCTTTAAATCGCGGCTCTCGTAACGGTGCAATGCGACGATAACTGTCGGCTAGATCGAGAGTGAAATCTGAGTGCCGAGCACTGAGGGGCGGGGCGTGGCGGCATATCGTTTTTCTCTTTCGGCCACAAACCGAAAATGCCATTTTGGTGCATGTATGCAAGCACGTATACTAATTTTATTATAAGTATATACTAGTATGCTAGCGTAAATATGCATGTAAGTTAGAGCTCAGGTATGCTTGTATACTAGTATGCATGCATGCAGTATATAAGTATTCACATTAGCTAGTGTGATTGTATGCATGTATGCTAGTAGTCCATTTGGTAAATATGCTAGTATTTAGGTATGCAAGTATGCCTGCTCGTATACTTGAAGTATGCAACTGTGGTAGTATGTAAGTATGCATGCATTCTAGTGTATAAAGAAAATACCAGAAAATAGAAAGAAAAGCCTAACCGAAATAACAATCACAATACGACACAATAACTCTGAATATTGTCATATATTTGTTTTGTGGAAAAGTCAGTGTGATCGTGCAATTAAAATACAGACCAAATTTTAATTGACAACATATTAATAAACCTACCTGTCGTGTTTGTGTGAGTGTGTGTGTGTGTGTGTGTGTTTCGCACTTTCACTGCGAAAGTGTGATTTACCTCGTCTGTAAACTTTTAATCCGGCACAACATGTCTAGGTGTCCTGCTGAGTATTGCTCGATCACGTCCTTAACGTCATACGGACGCAGCGTCTCCTTAAACTTCTTTTTTGCCACGTGGAACTTCATGATCCTGCATGTAAATATACACCATTAAACAGAGAACATTTTATAACATCAAGAGTATAAACAAGTAGTGTATGAGAATGCGCAGGCTTTGTGAACATTACTACGTGAGAGGAAATATATATATATATAAAACAAAATATTGGGCTTTTTTTTTTTTTTTTTTTTTTTTTTTTAGAAAAACATGAATGAATGGTTTAAAAATAAATGTAAAGTTGAAAAAAATCAGAAGAAAACAGGGTATCATGCAATTAGATATTCAAACAATTAGAGGCGGTAATGTATGGAAGCCTGTTTCCGTCACAGAGGAAAAAAAAAAAGAAAGATAAATGCGACTTTATTTCTCACAGTTGCGAATTTAAATATCGGAATTCTGACTTTTTTATTCCCTCACAATTTTAAAGTTAACCTTTCACAATTCTCAGACGTCTTTTTCTCTTGCAATTACGAGTTTTTATCGTACAATTCTAACTTTGAACTCGCGATTGCGAGAAACAATCCGCACAATTTTCACTTTTTTTCTCGCAATTTAGACATCCACTGACGCGGTACCTGAAATGTGACTATCTTCAAGTAACGAGCGTGCACTAGCATCTGGGTTTCCTTGTCTTGACTAGCTGATGAGTGTTGTTCGTACTGTATATATCCTATTTTTAGAGGAAAAAATAACTTTGTAACTCACTAAATGTTAAATGGATGTCTAAAGTGCAAGAAAAAAAAGTCATATTTGTCAGATGTAAACTCGTAATTGCGAGAAACAAAGTCACAATTGTGTGATATGAACTTCCAGTTGTGAGATAAAATGTCAGCATTGCGAGGTTATCTCAGAATTGCGAGAAAAACGTCAGAGTTGTGAGATGTAAACTCGCAATTGTGGGAAATAAACTCAGAAATGTGAGATATAAAGCCCCGGTTGTGAGAAATAAAGTCGCAATAACCTTTTTTATAAATTTTTTCTCTGTGGTGGAAACGGGCATCCATGGGCAATGAGAAAAACAACACAGGCAAAATAAATATTCGGCTGTTGTTACAAATAAATATTGGGCCTTTCAAAAGAACAAAAAACTAAGAAATGCTGGAAAATAAAGTTTAAAAATTAAAAGTAAAGGTGAAAGATTTCACAAGGAAAAGGGCCATAATACAGTACTTTCATATTCAAACCACTAGGGGGCAGTGATGACAAAACAAACCCTGATATACTATTTGGCTGTTGTTAAAACTAAATATCCCGCCTTGTTTTTTTTTAAAGGATAAAAGTGATTGTTTTAAGGAAACATCACACAGCGGTAACCAGAGAAACTGAAATTTGTTACCCTGAGAAAACCTTGTGCAGAGATTCTGTTTTCCTCTTATTTACTCTAACACCCCCAAACACACACACCTCCTACAGCATCTTCTAAAGCCACAGTTCAAGGCTTAAGAGCTAGAAACACTTTAGCACACAATATACACTGGAGTACAATTAGAACACGGCGCTGACCACCAAATATTAATTGAGGCTAATTATGCATACAGGAGATATTCGAAATAGCTGCTGGCAGAGCGCTGAAGTCAAGATAACAGAGCAAAATGCTACAATGTGCTCTCATTCTTTCAGTATTGTATTTTTCATCTGCACTGTGTCACAAGAGACCTGACTGTGTAGACGAGAGCTGACAAACTGTGTGTAGCAGTCAATAACTGTAGACCTGTAGCATGCATAGAATGTATACTTCCAAGTATAGAAGTGTGCAGGTATGCGAATATGCTAATATACCCGTTAGCTAGTATGATAGTGTTCAAGTAAGCAAGAATCTAAGCATGGACGTACGGATGTACTGTATGCTAGTATGATAGTGTGCAAAAATTCAAGCATTCTAGTGCACAAGTATTCAAGTATGCATGTTGGCTGATATGCTGGTGTGCTAGTATGCATGCATGCAGTATGGTTAGTACTGGATAGTATGCCTAGCATTCATGTTGTCTAATATGATAGTGTTCAAGTATGCAAGTTTGCAAACATGCTACAGTTTCAGTGTATTACTATGGCAGAGTATGCATATTTGCTAGTATGACAGTCTTCAAGTATGCAGGTTTCCTAGCATGGAAATATGGATGTATGATAGTATGATAGTTTGCATATAATCAAGAATTCCAATGCGCAAGTATAATAGTATTCAAGCATGCAAATATGCACATTGGCCGGTATGCTGCTGCAAAAGTAAGCGTTCAGGTTGTTTGCCATAATGATAGTATTCAAGTATGCAAGCAGGCCAAGATGCAAGTGCTTAAGAATACACGGTTCCATACTTGCCAGTGTGTTAGTGTTGAAGTATGGACGATACACTAGTACATGTTTCCTATAATGATAGCATGCTAGTAAGCATGCATACAGTATGGCTATTATTCATGTTGGCTAGTATGATAGTGCTCATGTCTGCACACTTGCATATTTGTTAGAATGCTACTGTTTAAGTATGCTAGTATGGTTGAGTATGCATATTTACCGGTATGATAGTATTTAAGTGTGCTAGTAGGCCAAAATGAAAGTGCTCAAGTATGCCAGTATGGCTAGCGCAATGTTGGCTAGTATGACTAGCATTCATTCACTTCATACACTAGCACACTACTACACATGTTTGCAAGTATGCTAGTAGGCTAACATGCAATATGCTAGCGTTTAAGTATGCTAGTATGCATGTTGGCTAATATTCGATGGCTCAAGTAAGCAAGTCTAATGAATGTGTACGCTGCTAGTGGTTAGTATGCAAGTGTTCAAGTTTGCAAGTACGCATGCAACTATACTATAATCCCTGTTTGCCAGTAGGCTAGTAATCTAGTGTGCAAGCATGGAAGTAGGAGTAAAGGTAGTTTGTGCTAGTGACCAGACAATTGAGTTTAAATCCTAGAACTGCCAAAGCCCCACTACAGGGTTCTTGTATCCTCAATCCCCTGCTGCTCAGCTCTATGCTCACTTTGTAATTGTGGTTTAACTGAAGGTGGTGTGAGAGTGTAACAGCGTGATGGTGGGTTGAGGTTTACCGGACTGCTCGGATGACGGTCTTCACTGCTGGTAACAAGTCCTCAGCGGAGATCTCACAGTGACAGCCTTTCTCATCGATGCCCTCCTCTGGTGCCATATTAGCCTCACCTGCTCCGAGACACACACACACACACACACGTCAACACTCTCCTGCTGCCAAGTACAGTTAATCTTCCACTTAGTCATCAATGTCAGTGAGTTCTCTTTACTGTTACATTAAAATGGAGAAGAAGAAAGAGAATGTCTATTAGACCATAAACTTATTAATAATCAAAGAGCCACTGAATGAATAAAGTGAAATAAATAAAAAAAGACAATGTACCAACAAGAGAGAAACAAAGACTGAAATGAATGAATTAAGATTAATTACTTTTTCATTATGTTCAGTCCTTTCACAAGTAAAAAAGTCTTCAAAGACTGCGTAGTATTGAAGTATGCTAGTATGAACGTTTGCTAGCATTTTACTATGCACGTATGCTACTGTATGCAAGTATGCTAGTATGCATGTATGACACTATATGGTTGTTTGCCAGTGTTCAAATATTCCATTATGCAAGAATGCATGCTTGTTTTCTAGTATTCTTCTGCATATATGTTTGTATATTAGTGTATGCATGTTTGCCAGTGTTTAAGTATTCATGCATGCTAGTGTATGTAGATTTTTATTAAGCTTTTATATGGTTGTGTGCCAGTGTTCGCATACTGTATTCTATTACGCAAGAATGCGAGTGCGCATGCTTTCAAGTATGCTAGTGTTAAAGTATGCAAGTAAGAATATTTTCTAGTATTCGACTGCATAAACAGTAGTGTGCTAGTGTATGCATGTTTGCTAGTATGTTTAAATATGCAAGTATGCCAGTGTTTAAGTATGCAAGTATGCATGTATGGTAGTGTATATTTTTATTGTGCTTTTATAGGTTTGTGTGCCGGTGTTCACATACTGTATGCTATTATGCAAAAATGCGAGTATGCCTGCTTGCAAGTATGCAAGTAAGAATGTTTTCTAGTATTCTACTGCATATACGCTAGTATGCAAGTGTATGCATGTTTGCAACTATATTAGTGTCGAAGTATGCAGGCATGCAGATATGCAAGTATGCTAGTGTATGCAAATTTCCTATTATGCTAGTCTTCAACCGGCACATACGCTAGCATGTTGGATATTCTGTATTGCAGTATACAAGAATGCTAGTATGCCAGTATACTAGTAGGCACGTATTCTAGTGTTTAAACATGCCTTTTTGTCAGTGTTAAGCCTGCACGTTAGGATGCAAGTATACAAATATGTATGTGTGGTAGTATGCAAGAATGACAGTATGCATGTTTCCTAGTATGTTAGTGTTGAAGTATGCAAGTATGTTAGTGTACACATGTTTGTGAGTGTTCAGATATGCAAGTATGGTTTTGTAATCATGTTTCCTGTTATGCTAGTGTTCAATCAGGAAAATATACCAGTATGACCCATTTGCTATTCTATAAGGAAGTAAACAAGAGTGACAGCATGCGAGTCTTTAAGTATGTAAATATGATATCTTATAGATGCTTGCTAGTATGTTGCTCAAGTATGCAGGCATGCTAATATTCAAATATAATGCTAGTATGCATTTTATTAGTGTTCAAGTACGCAAACATGCATGTATACTAGTACACAAGTATACTAGTATGAACATTTGCTAGTATGCTAGTGTATGGATGTTGGATAGTATGTTACTGTTGAAGTATGCAAGTGCACCTTCAGTCATTTAAAGAATTAAAAATTCTGAACAGAATACGTTACAGATCCTAGATTGTGCCGTTTTTACGAGAAAAAATGTTTTCGAGAGATCCTGTAATCTGAGCAAATCCTATTACTGCAGTCACACCGCACACTCCATTCTGTCTTTTCATACGATCTACAACTGAAAACTGGATCGGACTGTAGCGAATCAGCATACACACTGACGCAGTGTGTTCATTACAGCCGTGAGTTTGTTTTGCCGCAGGCAGGGTTGCTGAACCCGAGATTGAAATTTCAGCGGGTGTACAAAGCCGAGGCACAAAACGCTGGAAGAGGTCGCAGCCTAGAATACGTGTGCGTGGGTATGTGCATGTGAGAAGTGCGTGTACAGTTTTGGATGTTTGACAAAACCACTGTATTCCCAAAGACGCACAGGGGGAGACAGGATCTGCGGTTTCAGCCCACAGAAGGAGGGATAAAGGGGTAGGGAGAAGGATACAGAGTGGGGGAACAGACCCCGGCTCAGCAGGAGACTTCTGGGGACGAGTGAGGACCATCTGTGCCTGACGATACAGTGCTCGAAAAAATATTATCCATCAGTTGTTTCATGGCGCTTCACTAGTGATAGTGAAACGTCATATGTATTACATATAAATCCCTCACGTTCATCAAGATGCTCATGTTGGTATCAGCATAATGAATCGTTGTGTTTGAATAATAGTGACCAGAATCATGTTTTAAATAGCTTTATACCCCAGTTCTGTTGAATGAGCGATTCTGATTGGTCAGAAGGCGTTGATTAAATAAGGGTAAACACACTCCTGGATGTGCCGCTTTAAGAAAACATTGAACCCAGAGGGATTGGGGACTGGGGGACTGGTCTGAGACTCAAAGCTCAAGTGGAGTGCTATGGAAGTATAACAGTGCCAAAATGTCCTCAAGGCAAAATTGCATGTTGAATTACTTAAATTGAATAAAAACATATCTCAATAGTAATGCTTGAATTTTTCTGCCCAGCAATTTGACACAAATTGAAAAAAAACCCCACAGCAATATCAATGCTTGAATTAGTTTCCTCTGCAATTCATTGGGTTTGTATATTTTGATTGAAAACAAAATTCCAGCATTCAAAATTCAATGCACACGTATTCACCTTCCTAAAATACGGTTCCAAAATATCCAGTTGTTAAAATACCATCTTCATTATTCGTCAGGTAATATTTCAACACGTTATTTTTCAACCTCACAAATCCAGGCTGCAAAAATTCGGGTCTTAAAATTCAAGTCTTCACAACCAGGTCTCACAGGAAGAGCAATGGATTTCCGATACTACTGTAGCATGTTACTCTGAGCCGGCCCCAAACCCTGGTGGTCGTGTGAGTAGTGGTGGGATTGTGCAGACAAGCCACAAGAGAAGATGAACCTAGCGGACTGGCATAAAGTTGGCTTGACGTTGGACGTTCGATATTGGCGGATATGCGCAAATTAAGGGACCGTCTCTAAAGTTACATACGACATTGGTATACATGTTTCTAACTTCAATAGCATTCGAAGGGAATGACTTACAGTCACACAACCAACTGTAAAGTGTTCATCTAGGTGTCAGGTATGACGCACACCTTTTCGATTTAGAGCTTTAACGATCTGCCCTTTTTTGGTTTTGTTTGGTTTATAGCCACTTTATCATACATGAGAACAGGAACTAACTTGTTCCACGGCCACTCCACAACATGTAACATTAACTGTAACTATGGATGGATAAAATGTGTGAGGTATTGCATTTCTAACTGCTTCCAAACTGCTGTAGTATATGACATGCTCTTATTGTAGTAGGAAAGTAATGGTAATATTAAATCTGCTTCAAGTTGGGCCGCGTTATTGCCTGGTAATATTTCAAACATAAAGAAGAAATTGAAAATATGAAAATGTACCAAAAGGAATGTTTATCATGTTAGCATATAATAAAAAAAAGAAAAGAGTTTCAGTGATAATTAAGCATTTCAAAAATGCTGATACAGTTCGGAAAAAGCCTCTCTCTATGGAAGATCATTTCTGACTTTGAAAAAAACCCCCATTTTTTTAAACTCATGAAACGTTCTTAAAATTCTCATTACAAGTGCTTAATTATTTGTCTTTGTACTTTAGGTGAGCTTACTTATTTTTTTGGATGAATACTGCCCTGTAATTGACACTTTTAAGTTGAAAATTAAGTTAAAAATTGACACAATTTACTCATTTGAAAGACGCAACCCTATTAATGCAAACCCTTTCGTAAATCCGAGCCCACGTGTTTTCACGTGAGCGGCCCTTTCTCTTCTGGATTTACATCTTAAAGCTGCAGTATGCAAGAAAGCTTCTGAGTTTATTGTCAGTCATTTGGAAAGAATATGATAGGTGGCAGCTGCTTGCAACAAATTTGACATCACTGTGAGGTCTCACCATCGGTGGTGGAGCGGGACTGGCTCTTGAGGCGGAGAGAGGGTCTGAAGCGAGTGCGGTCGTTGAAGCTCCAGCTCTTCTGCACTTTGATTGGACTCGAGCTGTCGGCGTTGATCTCGGCGCCCGGGGAACGCCGGTCTGTGACGGACGTCTGTCTGCTCTTGATGCTCTGACCGCGAGGACTAGCCATCCTTACACGATCTTTAAAGCTCAGCTTCTGACTAAGAGACAAAAGACGGAGAGATATCAAGAGCAAGAACGTGAGAGCACATGACTTTAAGATGCTATAATACGACACTGGGAGAAGTCATGTTGCTCCCAAGCCACACACAAACTCATTCACTGACCCCTCATTGCATTAGTTTCGATTTCTTCTATCTATACACACATCCTCTCTTATCACATGCCACCAGAGGCCATTTTCCTTTTGAAGTCCTTAAGTGTGCAAGTTGAATTAATATGAGATTCTGACTGAAAGGAGTTTAAACATTTGTGTGTTCTTGCTCAGGGTTCAGCTTTAACCTACTGTTTGTTTTTCTTCTAGCAGGTGCAGCCGCCTTTACAGTTAAACATGCTTATTCAATTCAATTTTATTTGTATAGCGCTTTTAACAATGGACATTGTCTCAAAGCAGCTTTAGAGAAACATATAAACACAGGATACAGAAATATTTATTTTTGTATAATTCTAATTGCACGATTGTTAAGTGTTTTTACGGTAAACCTTCTACACCAACATTTATGGTAATTTGCAGCCCTGACAACAGCTGAGGTTAGCATGTCAAACCACAAAGTTTTTGCATGACTCAACTCATGAAACAATTATGACAAGTGACAGACAGGGTTATTTGTCACAGCTTTTTTATTTTATTTTAATTTTTTTAAACAAATTAATTTGTATAAAGCAGGGTTGAGCTTGGCCAGTACCTGGATGGGAGACCTCCTGGGGAAAACTAAGATTGCTGCTGGACGTGGTATTAGTGAGGCCAGCAGGGGGTGCTCACCCTATGGTCTGTGTGGGGACTAATGAGCCAGTATAGTCACGGGGACACCATACTGTAAAAACAGCACCGTCTTTCGGATGAGACGTTAAACCCTGGTCCTGACTCTCTGTAGCGAAATTCCCATTGGCCCTTCTCTATCATGGCCCCCTAATAATCTCCATCCCTGAATGGGCTACATCACTCTCCTCTCCTCTCCACTAATAGCTGGTGTGTGGTGGGCGTTCTGGCGCACTATGGCTGCCGGCGCATCATCCAGGTGGATCCTACACACTAGTGGTGGTTGAGGAGACAACCGCCCCCCCCCCCACCCCCTCATACTATGTAAAGTGCTTTAAGTGCCTAGAAAAGCGCTATATAAATGTAACTGTAACTGTATAAAAGTCACCTTACTGCATAATTACAATCAATGCAGTCAGAGTGAACAAGAAATCCACTATATTAACTCGCACACATAAGAAAATTATCGTCACTGGGAGCATTAGCATGCATTGTCTGAGTGGGAAATTTTCATATTCATTTGCAAGCAAAGGTTCTTTCAACTTAATCTGTTTACAGCAGCGGCTTGTGCCCATAGATTTGGGTGGGGCAAGACATTAAACACCGATATAGCCTCACACAGACTATCATGCTTGACTAGCGATTTTTTTTTAAGTAGCCCCGTAATACGAACTTGACAGCTGAGGTGACTTGAATGAACCTGAAACAAACTAATTGTACATCAATTTTCCACGAGAGAACTGAAAGAACCATCTCTGACACAACACTGCCACCTCACTCTTTAACTTGTAAAGAAATTTCGCTCGGTGATCTTTCAGATGTGTACACTTTTTTCAATCACAGCTCTACTGAAATCAAACATTATAATGTTACAAGCAACTGGTGCAATTATGATGCTTTCTGATTGCTCATAATTGCACTCCAGCGACACATGAACAACAGAGCTAGCTAGATAGTATAGATTAAACGTGCTAATCACGTGCGTTTTATTCGGCGGAAACGACTGAAAACTATCGACTAAAAAGACAGTAGTAGACGATTTATTTTGCGCTGAAGAAAGTTTAGCTGTGTTGTTAAAGCAGGTGTGTTTCTCATCGCAATTAATCGGTGTGCGAGACAAACAATAACTGTTCCGTCTGCTGCCCTTCCCCCTGACTCATAAACAAAACATTACTAGAGTGAACATGGGGCAGAGTGATTCTTGCCCCAATGGGCCTCTGCTAGCGCTTGATGTACTTTTCTACAACTTGCTGTAGTTGTTGTAGCCAAGTTTTGATGCAATAATAACTAATATACTAATAAATAATACCAAGCTATATGGGCAGATGAGCCCCATGATTCTGCGTCATGCATCTAGAAAGGTGTATTTGATGTATATCTGTCAAATAGAAACATTTAAAAAAAAAATCATAGGTAACTTAATGGAATTTATAATGTATGAAGATTAACATTTGTTAAATGGCTTTAAATGGTATATGGTTTAGCTCTATCCCACCTGCCCTTATGGACGAGCCACCGATGCAAATTATAGAACTAGACTGTGGAGATAAGCACACAGCAAACAGATGTCACTTCCTCTCTGACTGCATCTAAAGAACCAGATCAAAATCCCAATTTTCCCAGTTGTCCATGCACTTATGTGTCAGTCTAGCACTCCAGAAGTTAATAGAACACGATGCGTGGCACATGTACCTCCTTGAACTCAGTTTCCTGCGAAGTCTGCGCTTATCACTAAGACCCTCACTAGGATCAAGGGAGAGATACAGGCATAATGTCAAGTTAGTTCAATTACTTTCTCTCAGTGGGTGGCTGATTTCAATAACCCATGTGGTCTTCAGTAAAGCAAAGCTAATTCCACTACTACAACATATAGATAAGGTTTTGATGACCAGGGAGTCAGCAGGCAAGCGACTCATTAGGACCAATAAACGCTTCAGAAGCCACATTACCCTGATGAAGGAGCCTCGTCCCTGTGCCTCGTTTACATCTTTGATATGGATTTTCACACAAATCGCAGAGGGGGATACATAAACGATCAGGTTTATTCATCCCTCCGAACCACCTGTGATCATTTTCCATTCTGGATAAATGATATGGCCTGTCTATTATGATATCTGTCGTTTGGCCAAAGGCCATTATTCTCTCCGGTTCTTAGAAATCATGTGCTAATTATGATGGAAAATCATGCTGCTGGCTGTAGGATGTCAATTTATGCCGTTCCACAGCGGCATCCATTAGCCTAATAACTGTAGTGTACTGTAGTAGTGCCAGTGTCATCCTCGGTCCCATATTTTCTCTCTTTAACTCAAAACAATGTCCCCGATGGACCACGTTTCACAGATATGTGACAAACACCTAACATTAAGACCTTGCGATGAGTTTTCCATCATGCACACACATGTAGCTTTACAACATATCTGCATCTAGGCAACGTAATTAGAGATACAAAAATAATCAGTAGAGGACTACAAACATGGTGTGTTTCATGACAAATGAATCCCTGACTGGCTCATTGAACAACTTAAAAGGTGCAGTTCATAATGCTTAATAGTGTTTCTTCACCTGTATTAATGATATATTTTCATTCACAATATTACTGTGGAACAGATCTGAATAGTTTCATCACTTCAGGCTTCTAGTGACATTTTTCTGGCCCAGAAATTAGTTCTGGCCATACGATAGCTGCTCGGCAATGCCCTTTTTCTTTCAAAAGCGCCCACGAGGCGGCCATCGTATCAACGGAAGGGTTGGGATCAGTCTGGCTGAAGGCTGGTGAAATGTTTTCATTGTAACTGCAAGTCTTATAAACCTTATAAGCATCAGAGGGAGCTAAAATGACAAACCACTCCTTTAAGATGTATAAGACCCTTTTTCTTTTATATAATCAAGTACACATGGATTAAATTGCAAGAAAAAAGTGAGACTAACTTTGTCGAGGTCTCCGCTTGGTCCTTCCTTTAGTAGCAGTTGAAGGATAATATGTGAAGGAAGAATAAACACATAAATGACATATTCCACAGTTGTGCATTGTATTGATATGACAATGGAAGAAATATTACGTTTCAGAAAGAACAGCTGAATTCATTGAGAACATAATGGCGCGTTAGAGTTTACAGAAAGGCAACCAGTCATTATGGCGGACATGCACGCGTTCAATGATGCCAAGGTACTGCAAGCAAAGATATAAAGCACAAGCCAAAGAGTGTCATGTGATTCATACTGACTATATTTGGTGTGTCATATAACCAACGTGTTTCTGTATTTCTCTGAACGTTCAATCTGGTGTCGTAAATTAGCTGCCTAAGTATTTTCAGGCTCAAATATTTCCTAAAACCTCAGAGATATTACAGTGAAGAAACCGTCATTCCTTCAAATCTACAGTGTAGTACTTCTCCCAAATAGTTACTGTGCTATTCACATTACGCTTGACAGCAATTACTGGGTAGCTAGTATGCAAGAAATGTAGAGTAAAGATTGCAATTAGCGCCTGATGAACTGCTAATATGGATCGTTACATGCTTTTGAAAAACAGCAAGAGGGGGAGGGTAATGGAGGACAAATACCTGGATAAAAAATTAAAAAAACGCAAGATTTTCCAGGTGCTTCAATTCGAGAACACTCGACTCACCCAAAATGTATTTTATTCATTATATGTTGATCCCATTTTTATAATAACAGGATTAACCAGAGAGCAGATTATAATATAGCATACCTGTAGTCATATGAAAACCTGCACACAGATTACCGAATATTTAACTTTGTATCGTGAAAAAAGTCGAAGCAGTTAAAATCGAATCAATATTTATAATATATATATATATATATATATATATATATATATATATATATATATATATATAAAACATTTTATTTATTTGAATGGGTTTCTCTTTCTTGAAAATCTATTTTAATGTGCTTCCTTGTTTTCTCCCATTTTCATTCTGAAATGAAAAATGAATGAAGCAATTTACACGGGGCTTGCCGATCCACATTATTAGTAATATTATTTTTCTGTTAAGAGACCAAAGTTTCTGTTCGGAGTAAATATTTCATTTATGTAAGCTGGCATGGAAGTAGAACATCACAATTTATTTTTATTTTCTTTAATGAAAATAAATTGATGATCATATAAGGTTATGTGAGAATTGATTCTCAAAAAAGGACAGCTACAGATCAATATTTCAGTACTGACGCACCCATCTATACTGTGCACTGACCCCTGATTTGGATATTGCCTATGATAACTTTAAATAAACCCTTAATAATTACAATTTTGAGTGCTTGGTAGGAACTTTTGCGTGCTGCACTGACTGTAATGTCGTACCTGATTTCCTTCTGTAGCAAGAGCTTTCTCAAGAGCTACAGAACCTGGATAATACTAGTCTTAAAGACTCATTTAAAGCAATTTCCACAAGGCAAGGCTTAAATCAAAGGTAATGTCCTGGAATAAAGAGTAGGCGAGTGTGTGTGTGTGTGTGTGTGTGTGTGTGTGTGTGTGTGTGTGTGTGTGTGTGGGTGGGTGGGTGGGTGGGTGGGTGGGTGTGGGTGTTAGATTGAAAAGGGCAGACAGACAGAAAGCGAGAAATCAAAAGAGAGTGAAAAACTATGGGAGAATATCACACATTAAGAGTTCTTAAAATAATATCCAATAAACAAGAATAAAAGAAGTTGAAGTATGAAAAGTTAAGGAGAAAGACCAACTGCCAGAGGTTTATACCTACTTTGTAGGACTGCAGGTATGCAACGCCTTTAAATGTGGCTTCCAGGTAGCAATGGAAACCGAGTTCTCATCAGCCGCATAGCTACGCCAAACACACTGCATGCCAAAAACACACACATACAAATACACACAAAACAAGGAAAAGGGGGAAAGGACAAGGGAACGAAAGAAAGAAAAAAGAGGGAAAGGCCAAGGGTGGGGGAAGGGAGGGGATAAACACAAAACATATTGATTAGTAAAGAGCATTGTTAAGGGTTTTTTGGTCCGAGCAGGCATCCATACATGCCTGAGCACAGGGATGCTGGATTCATAGTGACGCCAGGTGGCCTCGAGGTACGCACGGCTATCATCGGTGGAGTAGTAACGCCACGCTGCCTGACACACGAGCATGGGGAGAGATGATGTGGTTATGCTCTCACACACATGCATTCAGACAGACACACACTACCCACATGGATTTCACACCCCTAGTTTCCTTAAAATTGTCGTAATTATTATTAATTTTATAATTATTATTATTGTTTTTAGCTCAAAGCACCTGTGGAAAATTTTCCATTTAAAAACAACTGAAGTTTTTATTTATTAAACTATGACATGTCGTACGTTTGTAGTTACATTTGTTACAGAAATGTTAGCTTCTGTTCTTACTTATGTTATAGCAGCTATAAATAGTCGCTTCCTTTCTGCCGTCGCGCTCTCTTGAACTCAAGTTAAAGATTTAGCTTGTCATATTACAACGAAAGCCCTCTGTCCTGAAAACTTTTCACATTTTGTTAAAAAAAAACAACAAACAAACAAAAACAACAAACAAACAAACGTAAATTACAACTATAGAATGTGTCAGAACGAGTGCATTAATAAAAACCTGTGATGTGCCTTGCAGCCGGAACTAACATCCCAGCTGCTGCTATATAGCTGCTGTTCACTGCTGAGGCACACAAATATAAATGCATGAGCTATAAGGCTTTTACAATGAGGCAGTGATATGAAACCTACATAAAGGTTATTTCATGCAGCCCTTCTTGCTTTCAGCTATTTTGTCCATCTCATTTACAATTACTAAACAGAATGTTTCATACTTAGCCTTGAACTACATTTCCAAACAGGCCAGGAGAAAGTGTCCGGGGGTTATTCTTTTCAAAATCGCCATTTCGAAGAGCCTTTGGAAATAAATGCTGTTCATGACTTCAGCTTGAAACGACTCTACAAATGGCTGCTGTAGGTGCTTCAAATTGCCCTGTATAACCGTGATCACTTCAGAGCGGACTGAGGGTATACTGAACATTGCCTACCGCACAATGCAGTGATGTGTGATTATGGCTTATATGACTACGTTTATGAAGAAAATTGGTTAAGAACTCATTGTTGAAGTTGTGTGGCAGATCTCTTTAAGGTTATAACTAGCGATGCAGTAACGTGCTCATTTAAATCATACCAGCAAAAACAAAAAACAAAACAAAAAAAAAAACTCTGATACCAACATCTGCTAGCGCACGATGCTATGTGACGTAAGCCTAGTGTACGTTGTCACGGTAATGAACAGATGACAAGAAATGACAGCGATCTGGATGTATTTCATGAATAAGGACGGAAATCAAAGCACAGCAGACTGCAAACTGTGTTTTGTGAAAAAAAAGAAAAAAACAACAAGAACTACGCTATCTTCCTACAGCAGTAAAGATACTGTACAGAGAAACTGTTGCGTGAGCAGTTCAGTTCTGCGAGCACTGAGCACTGAGACATAAAGTGCGTCCTAAATGGCATACTTATGCGCTGTTCGATGCCATTTTGTAGAATAAACCGTGTGAGTAGTGTGTTCACAGTGACAATTCCAACAAGAAGAAGTGCAACAACAAACTACTTGTGGAATTTTGGACACTTCATGCACTCAACGGTCACAGCTTTGCTTACATAGTGGAAAAGGGGAGGGGCCTTGACTCTGGGTATTCTGCTAAAGCTAGCGGCGTTGCATTACGCACGTTTGACTGGGAAACAGCTTCTGCTTCCGGTTAGTAAAAAAAAACGCTAGTGTTCCATTTGAGACGATACTACCCTTCTAAAATTCATACACTAGACGGTAAAGTACATAGAGTAAGAGTACAGTACGTCGTTTTGGACACAACTACAGTCTACACTTTTAATCGCTAGTCAAGGTACGTTTCATGCCATCTTGCTCAGATTAGCGTGCTCAGGTTGCCCACGTTCACCCTCTACAGACACCAGATACTGCTTAAACATCATAACATCTTAAACATAAAACTCAGCATGAGGAGTTCTTTGCTCGCAGCACACAGCAGCAGCAGCAAACAACAAGAGCTACATAAAATGTTCCACGATGCCCCTGAGTAGGTAACTCATTGTGGTGTTGATAATACCAAAAAAAAAAAACACACAGTCACGCACAGTCTGAAAAAAAAATAATGATACAGATGCATCGCTAGTTAAAACACAAGCCCAGCTGCTTATTCTTTCCCTGCTGGACATTTCAAAATGAACACAATTATTAAAAACGTAAACATTAGAACGTTTTGCTACCTGGATGAGGCAAGCTGCAGGATTCCTTCTCTTCTCAAAGTGCTTCTGTCGGTGCTGCTCTTGGACTTTAAGAGCGAAACCTGAACCCAGGATACCCTGCAAATTCAAGATATAATTACATAGATATGAGATGGTGATATGGGGCAGTAATCTGGAGTGTAGCGTGCTGTGGGTTTGATTCTCACCGCAGGCAGAGCGAAGAAGGAGATGCCGAGCAGCGCGAAGCCTGAGGACAGCAAGCGGCCCGTCCATGTCTTGGGAGTCTTATCTCCATAGCCAATAGTGGTCAGAGTAATCTATACATCGCAAGAGGAGAAATATCAGGGAATTCATTAAATTAATACTAACAGTCTTAACAAAACTGTAGCTAGGTCATACGGGTGCTATAATTACATGATTGAATCCCTGTTGCTGTTCGTATATTAATCTAGTCCTGTCGCTTTGTCACACCTTTTCTCATGACCCGTCTCTCTTTCTCCGTTTCTCAATCCCTGCTTTCTTCCTGTCTAAACAGGGAAAATGATTCCTATTGATCGAGAGACTTCGCCCTGAGTGTGACGTGCGAACTATTGATCCTCTCCAGTCTTGCTCTTATCATGAGCGTTCATGTGCAGCCACGGAAAAGGAAAAGCTGTCATTTTAGTTCACGATGATGACTTGGTTTAAAAAGCCACAGCCACAGTAAAGAACGTCCGTCACCTGAACCCTATTTTACAAACAAGACAGAATGGATGGGCCAAAAGATATGGAGGATGCGTCTCCTGAAACTTTTATATAATGTAAGGTAGAATACTAACTGAACAGTGATGTTTACGGGCCTAGCAGAAGGAACAGGGCTTTCTGACGGTCGTGCGATTTGAACTTCCAAAGTTCCTGAGCCTTAATCGCTCAGCTGTTGCATCATCTTAATAATCCAGGAAATGTGTGATCAGTTACTCATGAGATGTATTTTCATGAGATGAACAATTGAACATTTCTCACAACTATATATATTGGGTATATTGGGTGAAGAACGGGAAAGTAGGTGGTGGTGGTGTTCGAAGTCAGATGGCTGATTTACAGTAGTATGCTTTTACACCTGGTAATCTATAGTGTTTGCAGAATCCAAATCAGAGCCATGCTGAAACTCTTTGGTTCGTTTGCTATGCAGTGCGTTTACATACTACACATAATTTGACAAAAAAAAACAAACCCAAAAACATTGGCTGAGTGGCGTGAGAGAGGTGTGTAAGGCTCGCACCTCGTAAAATCTCATGTCATTGGTTGGAAATAACACCGATGGAAAAGAGTAAACAAATCTTTGCCAAGTGTATATAGAAATTCACCCGAAAATACAGAGTGAGCACTAAATAAACATTGACATAATTTTTTATATATAGCAATTATATATAGATATATATATATATATATATATATATATATATATATATATATATATATATATATATATATATATATATATATATATATAGTTTCCTTTTTCCAAATATCCAGAACACAAGGCATTTCCACGGCTCTACAGCTCTGTTCTGATTCAGTTTTTAGCTTTTGCTTCATATTTGATTCACATCCTGTAGTTTGCTGTGGACCAAACCAAGACCACCGCCTCCCCAGACGCTCTCAGGCTTTTGGTCCACAGCTGAGGGCGATTGCTGTGTTCTCATCTGCTCAAGTGAACCACAACAAGGAGGAAAACACACCAGAGCTCCCATAAAAGCACCCAGAAACTCACAGTGCCCCACCAGAGTGCATCAGCGTACGTAGAAAACTCCTTATTCAAGTCCTTCTCTACAAGGTAGACGAGGAAGGAGGCGAAGATGAGCACCAGAAAGCCGATGTACCAGGCAGTCACAAGCTCCTAGAAAACAGTAGAAGAGAGCAAGAGAGTCAAAAAACCTCTTCCTGTTTGGTACAAACTCTCTAATATTTACACGGTTGTACCTAGGGTTAGGGCCACATTACGTTTAGTTTAATGTCAAGTCTGCTGGACTAAAAAAAAAAAAAAAAAAAAAAATCATTTTGGTAGATCAACAACACATCAACAGCTCATGTTAACATACAGTAAACCACGTACAAACCAGATGAACAGACTGCAATTCTTTACCAAAACATGTTTTGTTTTTCATAAGTATTCACCCCCCTTGAACTTCCTATGTTTTGTAGTGGAACTGGATTTAACTCGGATTTTATGGCATCGATCTACACGAAATAACCCACTGAAACTGGGGGAAATCTATTTATTTGGAAGGGAAAATCAATCAAATTTAAAAATTTTTTTTAGAAATGTTGCGATTTCATATCTATTTAACCCTGTTGCAAACTTCGGCTTGCTAAAGATGAATTACTAGCACATTGTGCTTTTTTTTCTTTTTTTTTTGCCATTAGTGGAATAACAGACACTAGTTCTTCTTTTTTCAATTCAATTATGGCCCACAAGATGATTTTAATGAAGCTTTGCAGTTACTGCTTGTGGCAACTGTAAAAACGGAATTTGTTCCAAAAGCTTCACTCTGAAAACGAAATGTCCCCAAGTGGATGTAATCCAGCCTCACTAACGACAGAGATTAGTGTATCATTCTGGGTTCAAGGAATGATGAGAATCCTCACTAAAAGAAAGAAAGGGAGGATTTGAATCGTATAGCAGTGTTATGGCCCAGCGGTTAAAAATGGATTACTATCCAATTATGGAAAACTGACTCAAAATTAATCCTGTTAAACAATATTGCATGATCGTGACAAATTAAATCATGAATAAAATCTTAAGCTTTGCAGAGACTACATATCCCAAACCACCTTTCCATCATTGGTAAGTATATTTATACCACTGCCCTGCTGAATTCTTGAATCTGATTGGTGTGGAGTCATTTCCTATAAAGGCAGCTCTGATAGTACATCACTGCTTTATAGTTACATAGTTATAGTTTTTAACAATGAAAAAATGTGCACAAAGTTGGAAGCTATCGGAGCAGTGCATTGAGACTGGGATCCTGTGAAAAAGTAATGTCATGTTTATTAGCATGAGAGTGTATTGGAGTGTATCATTCATCTCCAGTAGTTGGTTCATCATGGTCAGGGTCACTGTGGTTTAAGTTACTAATTTCTTTATAGTTTGGGAAAATAGTACCAACTAATTTCACCAGAATATACTGCATGCGAATACAAACAAAAATAACTGTGGGACTGACTGGGATTGGTCAGAATTTCTTTGGAAGCAGGCCTGAGTGGGGATAAAAATTTTTTTTTCAAAACTGTCCCATGACCACCTCCAGTAGATATGCTCCAATATGTGAGTTTACTTTCTGTAATCTAAGCATAGCCTATATAAGTTTATTTGCATTCTGTTTCTCTTAGACAGCGTGAATAATTACCTAGCTCCTGACCATTTCTTATCAAAGTTAGTGTAAATTACACAAAGTATTGGGGCGGCTCTGGTAGAGTGGGTTGACCACTAATCGTAGGGTTGGCGGTTCGATTCCCCACGTGCCAAAGTGTCCTTGGGCAAGAAACTGAACCCCGAGTTGCTCTCGATGGCAAGTTAGCGCCTTGCATGGCAGCTCTGCTACCATTGGTGTGTGAGTGTGTGTGTGTGTGTGTGTGTGTGTGTGTGTGTGTGTGTGTTTGGGAGTTTCAATACAATTCAAATTCAGGTCAATATAAAAGCGTACCTTGCTGTGTGCGTAAACTACAGATCCCAGAAGCTTCCATGTGCCTCCGCGGCGGTCCATGCGCACCATGCGCAAGATCTGCAGGAAGCGCATGCTCCTCAGTGCTGACGCGGCAAAGATGTTGCCCTGGCTACCGGCCGAAACCACGGCGACCGATGCAATCAGTACAATGATGTCTGATGGAGAAAAAGAGAAAGGACATTTTGATTTGTTGATTTGTACGGTGAGGCCTGGAACGAATGCACAGATCTTTGTGCAAATACATCGTTTGACTAAAATGAAATTCATGTTAAAATACTTGCAAGTAAATACAATGTAAATACAATAGAGTGGGTGTGTGCTGGCAAAATTAATTCCAGGACTATAAGATGCTTGTTTTTTTTTTTTGCAAAACTTGATTCTCAAACACAGTTAATGCTGCCCCCCCCAAATTGTTTCTTATTCTCTCCAGTGACGCTCCAAAAGGCCCAGCTAATTCTCAAACTTAACATTAAACAGGCCAGATCTATCTAGCCAAAGGATCACACCTGTAAATATTCAGTAAGTCATCATTTTCCTCGTTTTCTTTATTACAGTATATTGCTCTCAGAAAAACGGATTTCACTCTTTCTCTTCCTCTTTCGTCATGCAGCGCTCAATATCGCAATGTTTGGGTTAACTAAAAAAATTGAAAATGAGAACAGGCTCCTGCTGTTAAAAAGAAACAATCAGGTTTTTACTTTCTCCCCCATAATGTACTCTCTCACTCCCTGAGAAACTCCTAGAGACTGAGGATGAGATGAGAGGACAAAGGAAGTTCACACTAAACCCACATCCACTTAAGAAACCCTCAAAGAACACAAACAGCTCCAAGCCTCAGACAGACCAATAATATTAGCTTTCCCTCCCCGTTTGCCCTTCCTCACATCCCATCCATCTCAAATTCCCCCAAACAAAGTCTCCACGCTCCGATGTGCCCCGATTCATCGTTGTTTGGTGTTGCAAGTAATGAGGACGATGCTTCATCGCCGTGTGTCGGGACTTCAGGGACACGCTGATTTAGTTGAGGCCTCTGCTTTTCATAAATCATAAACTAGTTAGACAGAATGTGGACTGGATAAAAAATACATAACACCATTGTTACACTGTACAGCTGCCAATCTGACTCACACTGAAGGGATCTAAACAAGTGCCAACTTTCACCAGCTTTAAATTCAAAATCCACAGTTGAATATTGCAATCTAAATTGAATTACTTCAAATATTTAGTATGGAATTACTTTCTAATATGAATGATCATAATTTCGATGATCATTTTATCCATAAAGAAATCAGTTTAAGTGATTAAGACGCAGTCTCCTCCAGCAAATAAATGAACAAATAAATAAATAAAACCTTATACTTATACTATATTCTGTCCCAAAGTTCCTAACAAGAAACGAATTTCACTTTGCTGTAACATATATGTTACAAATAATTTCTTTTCATACGTAGTAAATTTTGACCTGCAGCTTTCCACAGTTTTCGGAGTGTATTTACAGCCCAAAACAAGAATTTCAGACTTTCAAACTGTAAGACAGTGGTGCTAGACTTAATATTGCTCACGATTAAATGATCCACTTAAGCTGAATGAAATGAATGAATGAATTTATTGGACGATTTAAATACACAGCCATGACACGCAACAGAGTAATTGCGGATAAATTCATCATGAAGCCACACTTCTATTGTGGTCCCTATAAGTAAGGAATACACGACAGGGTTAAAGAAGAGAATAATTAATGACAGGATGGTGTGATGCGGCCCGCTGTGACGTCTTTTATTCCTGTTACACCACAGCAAAGAATTGACAAACCAAACTTTTTATCCATTTATAGTTACATCTAATGTTACGCAACATCCACGAAACAAGTTCCTCTTTTCACTTATGCTGTAGCAGCTATAAACACAAATGTCCTCCGTCCTAAAGACTCTTCCGTGTCGAAAAACATAAAGTCACAGCTTTCCGTCTGACCGTTACAAAGTGCTGACACTTGAGACTCGTGTGGAAAATGTCAAATAAACATCTTACAGAAAACTTCAACAATTACACCACTGTTCTGCAATCTGCATGTGGGGTGCGTTGGAGCGCATTCGAATACAAAATAGTCATTCAAATGAGAATATCATTGAAGGGAGTCTGACAGTCCTAATG
The DNA here is from genome assembly GCF_023375685.1 of Ictalurus furcatus. NCBI lineage: Eukaryota > Metazoa > Chordata > Actinopteri > Siluriformes > Ictaluridae > Ictalurus > Ictalurus furcatus. The sequence continues at coordinate 14,419,214 of NC_071280.1, forward strand.
TTTATGTGGTATGAAATGATAGTTTTTTTAAATGAAATTGAATATAAACAGAATAATTTGAGAAACAATCGTGATACGTTGAAACATCCCTGCAAATAGAAAGCCTGACACAACGAAAAGCCCGATATAACACACACAGTTAATATGTGTGGCTCTGTCTGTTGTGTGCATTCGTTTATACTGATGCCTACGATTGCGTTATTTACTTGTCATTAGCGCGTTCGTTGATGCAAATTGTTTCTAAATGTGCCTTATAAATAAAACATACTCGCACGAACGCCTGTGAGACGTCCTCCAGTTCATCAACGTTATATCTTTCCTGCCAAATGAGGAAAAATCTTACTCTTTATTTATTGATCATTACCACAATAGAGCTTAATGAGGCCTGGCAGCTTCTATAATGACACGTAGAGCACGGAGTTCATTAAAAGCTGGCAAAACTAAATAAACACTCAATCTGGTGTTGGCGATTGGAGAAGGAAAAAAAAAAACAAAAAAACCCACACCTTGGACATATAGGCACGTTCGCCTCACACCGCCAGGGTTGGGGGTTCGATTCCCGCCGATGCACTGTGTGTGTGGGGGTTTCCTCTGGGCACTCCGGTTTCCAGTCCAAAGACATACATGGTAGGATGACTGTCATGTCCATAGTGTATGAATGAGTGTATAAATGTGTCCCTGGGATGGACTGGCACCCCGTCCATAAGTAATCCGAATTCGATTTCTTTTCTGTCTAAAAAACACTTAAGCACGCCAGGTAAGGGGATCCTCGAATTCCAAATCAGCCAAAAGAAGTGGATTCTCATTTTCACCTCACGTTCATGGTAAGATATAATTCTTCTTTTTTTTTTTTTTAAACGATTGTTTAGTACACCTTATTTACTGACATCAAAAAAGTGTTTATCTCTGAACAGTCACTAGATAAAAAGTTTATATGCAAGTAGTCTTTCTTTTTCTAATGCTGTGTTAGCTCACTATCAGACAGTTGACATAATTAGGAGGAAAATAAATAAATAAAATAAGTACTAAAGTAAGTAAAAAAAAATGTATATAATAAGGTCACGGTGTATTTGATTCAGTATTTTTTTTTTTACATGAGTTAGGAAGTACTGGTTTAGCAAATAAACACACACACACACACACACATACACACACGTTATATATATAGCGGCTAACGCAGAATGAAATAAACTGATACTTTTCAGGCTATAACAACTTGCTGATCCATCAAATGAGGACCATTCTACACACACGCACACACAAACACATACACACGCAGGAAGCTACTTGTTAATAATGACCATCCGGCTGTGGCTCAGGTGGAAGAGTGGGTTAACTACTAAACGTAGGCGGTTTGATTCCCGGCCCACGTGCCTCCACATGCCGAAGTGTCCTTGAGAAAGACACTGAACCCCAAGTTTCTAAAGCTAGTGCCTTGTATGGCAGCTCTGCTACCATTGGTGTGTGTGAGTGTGTGTGTGTGTGTGTGAATGGGTGAATGAGAAACAGTGTAAAGCGCTTTGTAGAACCGCTAAGGTTAAAAAGCGCTATTTAAGTGTAGACCATGAGGCTAGGGATAAAATGCTGGCTTTGCAAACACACACACACACACACACACGTACACACGCACGTAAGAGGTGAGACGGTTCATCTCTAACAAGCTCCACTCCAAACACACACAGTGAGGCCAGGAGCAGTGGGAAAGAGCTATGGAGGAGGTTAAAGCTCCCGGTGGCCTCGTTGCCAGATTGCAGAATATGACTCCAAAAGGAAATGAGGCTGCAACTGCGCTGCTTAACCAAAGCCATCTACGCTGGGACACGGATATCAAATCGTTCAGTCTGGCCTAAAATTGATTTCACATGCAAATTTAGGAGCATGGATGAGGCCTGGAGAAAGGGGAAATGTTTCTACTAAATTGCTCATTTTGCTCCATGAAAACGGTTTTGAACGAGCTGAGTGATTTTGTGTAACTGTTCCTTCGAGAAGCCATGTTTTTTTTTTTTTAACACAGTTCTCAGACCCTCATGCCTGGCTCAAAAGAATAACTGATCTGAAACTAGTGTTTTATAACATGCTAGGTTTCGACTGCCAGATTGCACATGTGCCCGGTTGATAAAGGGAGACAGATGAATTGATGTAGTGGTGGAGAAGGTTGCCAGATTGGAGTGTTGCCACTTTGGAGTTTTGCCTTGATGAGCAAATAATTCAACAGGCTGCCGAACAGGAAGGCATTATTCAACGGCCTCGGATTCTGTAGCTGGTTGATGACACAGCTAGGTTGCCAGATTGGAGCCCAGGTGTCAGGTGGGAGTGAGTAAACTGAACTGCTTAGCACCGAGAGGATTAGACTGCGATGATGGAATGAACTCCACACACAGAGGTCATGAGGAGAAACAAGGCCACTATGACCCAGACAGCATACAAACATCTAGCCAGTGGCCTCATTTACCAAACTGGATATGAATCATCGTAATAAACACAGTTAATAAATTCTTTAAGACCCTGACAAACAGAGAACCATCTTGCTTACCTATAATGCAGAACGGCTTTCGGGCAAACCGCAGTCGTCCCTGCCATCCCCGATACCGGCAGCAACAGCCTGCAGACCAGATCCGCACGAGGTACTCCATCCCAAACACAATAATCATCACAAACTCCTGTCAGAAGATGGAATAAACCAGTCAGGATGAGGCATGTGTTATCATGTGAATATCAGGTTTATGCAATACATCATGGTATTCATGAGATGAGGCTGACTACAACTAATAAGCATGGTTCCTCAAGGGTTCTGTGGATGTTTAAGTGTTCTAGCTAACTAAATAAGTTTTTGGAAATTCTCTGAAAGACAAACTCTCTGTCATAGGGTTCTACTAAGAACCTTTGAGGGTTGCCGCTGAGGACCCAAACTGAAGAAATCTTTACGGTTCTAGATGGCACAGGGAAGAAAAGTTGGCTATATTTTTGCTCTCAAGATTACAATCTTACAAAACAGGGTTCCTCAAAGGTTCTTCGGAGAGTTCATCTTTTGTAAAAGGGATTCACCTCCTCTAACAAGAAAACACTTGTGTCTAGAGATCCTCATTGAAACGTTAAGAACTCATCCATAAAGACAAGAACCTTAAGAACTTGAGCTAGATGCAAACTTTTGCGTTGCTAAGGATGTAGCTCGTGCTCTCAAGTGTTACTCTTATGTTCCTAAACAAAATTCCAAAGAGGTTCTACTTGGTAGCTTTTCTACTTGGTAACCCATCTTATCCTGAACAATACCAGCACATGGTTATGTGTGGGTGCATTTGTATTATGAATTTGCATAATATTCTATTACAGTACAGTTTAAACGTCTCTACTGCTTGTATAATTGCGTGGAGGGACCAAACACCCCTGCCAGGTTGCCTGAGGGCAGATGATAAAACGAGCAGGAACCGCTTAAGCATTTCTCCTTGTGTCGGAAACGCAGGTGAGTCCGATTTACGAACGTAATCGGGAGCTAATCTGATTACGAAGCCGTCGCTAATCCCTGATTTCATTACTGTAGCTGCAGAAGCATGTAACAAAAACCGAAATGCACTTACGATGATGGGATCCACTGTCTCACCATCCAGACACCTCAGATTTGTTCCATGACTGCACGTCATTTTTACCGATCTGATCAATTAGCTGTAAATGGCTTCGTCTGTCACTCAGTTTAGTTGTCGCCGTCTAAGTAAATGATATGTTGATGATACTCATAATCAGCTAAGCTTTAAAGGTAAACAGATTTACCACAGGACGCTAAAATGTTTACTCCGTTTAAAGCGCTATGCTATACATCAGTAAGACGGTGAAGACTAAATTGTTCCAGTGCGGAGGTAGTTTGTATGTCAGTTATGAACAGGACATGACACAGTGGAGCGGCCAGGAATAGAACATATGAGTAACTAAATAACCCTCAAAGAGCTTTTGATCTGCACCTTCAGCAGCACCAGCAACAGCTTTCATCGTGGCTTTAATCCAGTAGGAACAGACATGATGTCACGCTTTTCCACACGTCCCTCTGGATATATTTACATAACGTATAAGAGTGGGACAGTATGTTCTTTACATTTACCCGGTGTAACAGAACAAATCCTTACACTCGGTTATCACTCCATTTTGCGTCGTTTGATCGAACTGTTTTACAGTCATGCGATATACGCAGATGGCCACCATTTTTTCCTTTAATTTGTCATGCTTATCCGTGTACTGAACGTGCGTATGTGTCTTACAAAGTGTGTGGTTAAAGGGAAGAGGGTCCTAAGGGGTTCTACTTGGAACCCTTAATCGGAAGACACTCAGTTGAAGCGATCTACGTGGACATCTTATTATATTAATTCGCCCATAAGAACCCTTTATGATGTTAGATGGAACCCTTTTTGCTATAGGTTACTAGGGTTCGTGCTCCCAGAGTACACTATTACAGAAAACGGTCTTCAAAAGGGTAAACATTTTTTTTAAGCTTCTTAAAGAATTGTGCTTGGGACCTTTTCTGAAAGACAAACCCTCTGTTGGAGGGTTCTACATAAAACCATTAGGGCATCCCCTCAGAGAGACAACTATATGACCTGTATTTTCATCCCACAATCTTACCAATATGAACAGAGCACGTGATGACATTTCTTGATGTTCAGGAATGGTTGAGAACACGGACAGCACCAAGCAGCCAAACACCAACACAAACCTGTTCAAGAGAAAACACACACACACAAAAAGTCTTGGTCAGAAAAAAAAAAAAGACAAACATAGACCATTCCATTGAACAATGGTAGGTTTATTTATTGATTTATATTTCTTTAATTACGTAGTAAACTGCTGTATGATGAAACGATCAAAAAAAAAAAAATCAACCAATTACTGCAACAAGGAAGAAGACAAACAGGCAAACTGATAAAGTTTCAGCAGTCAGAGAAAAAAATGCAATTACGGCATGAATAACGAGCGCGTTTTTTTTTTTTTTTTTTGCGAGATGAATGGATCCGTCAATGGAACAGCAAAACAAACAAAGCGTTCCCTTCGGGGATAAACTCAGATAATGGCTGTATTTAGGGATTTGCCGCTGAACCCAGCTTAGCCTCGCTTTCCAATAACTGACTGAATTAGTTCGCCATACCTCGGATTCCTGACATGATTAACATCGCGCAAAAACCCCTTAACAAACTCCCGGCCACAAATTGTCCTCTGGAAAGAGATGCACACATACTACGACCTTTCAAATGTTTCAACCTTCATTTTCCGTCACGCTACTCTGAAATCTGGCCGGGAGGAAACCGCTACAGGACGTCTGAAATATGAGGTTAGAGATTTAAATTGCTGACCCTCGCATGAGAAAGGCGGACATCTGCGAGTGATCAACTGCAAAGGCCTACTTTAGGCATGATGGCTTGAAGGCAAATATCCCCCCAATCTCTCCCATTAAATGGTTCCCTGTATTCAAATAAAACTCTATACCACTGGCATTTGTTTGATAATCCCCATCCTACCCAGACATTTTTTTTTCGTCTTCTCAGATGTGCTAACATCGCTAACAAAAAGATCCTAGCAGGCGAAGAGAGGAAATATTGTGGTTTATACAAATGCTTGGCAAATCGTAAGAACTAAGCAGCTCCTGTATTTTGTTACTGACCAAAGAGAAAGTCCTGCCCACTTGTTTTCCATTGGCTCACAAGACCAGGTTTCACAACATTCACAAGTCAATGTTTATGATGGTAAAGTAAAGGTTGAAACAAAAGTAACTGGTACTAGAAGCAACTAATTTTCAGTGAATTGCATTTCCTGTTGGGAGAACTTGGCCTCATAAATTCCCCGTATTTGTTTATTTACGTTAAATCTGACGTTCAAATTGGGATTTGTAAATCCTGTCATGATAATATTCTAGTATAACAAACATATAGTATGATTATATATATATATATATATATATATATATATATATATATATATATATATATATATATATATATATATATAATTTGATCTAATTCAAAGTAGAACTACATCCTTTAAGAAAAAAAGTACAGCTATTGCACTTTACTATTCACCGTTATTTAATCTTCACTTACCATTTAATAGAAATGATACTTTTAGAATGGCCATTTATACTGCTTGTGTCTCAACATCTTGTTTACATGGTCACTGCCATTTATAAATCCTTCCTATCTAGGGCAATAAAGATGTGAACAACAAAAAAAAAAAATCGAAATGTGGATGTTAAATTTGTTGTAAATCATTTCTTGAGTGCAGTTTCTTGAAGCAGGAGACATGGTGTGGACATACTGTAGGTTGATTTAGTTTTCATGCCTTTATTACGCATTCAAGTCGATAGAAATCTCAGACACAGGGGTTTTTATACATATATTTGCACACAAAATCCAGACAAAGTCATAAAATGGTTGAACGTTGAGAGATGGAGCAAAATGTTTCTTAAAAGTTTCTACACAAGGTTTATAAGACGTCACGGAAAAAAATGTTCCTAATACTTCAGATTCCCGACCATTTCATCATGCAACTTCCCATCAAAAACATCATCAGATAAAAACAACAAAACAAAAAAACAAAACCCACACAAGACCGACTACGCTTTTAACTTTATTAATAAATATGCTAATTTAAAAACACCCATTAGCTGAGTTCATTTACTCAGCAAGTGCACAACAACTACCGATCTGGGAGGACGAACGAAGTGCTTCATTGGACACGACTGCAGCTAAGCACGGCTTCTTATCCTAATGCTGCTCATGTATCGGCGTAGGAAGAGAGCACTATCTGTGCTATTTTGTATACATAAGCTAATAGACATCCGCAATTAGCTAGCATTGCTCTAAACGACTGGGTGGGAGGGAAATGCCATCCTTCCCACCAACAGAGTCGGATAATTATGCTCTCTCACTGTGACATCTTTGGGATTTTAACCTGCAATCTCCCAACAACAGGGTGTTTACATGGAGCCTGTCAAACACTAGACCAGACGAAACGCTGCACTTGGATCCGATCCATAATAATCCAGAATCCATACTTGGCGGAAATAATGACAAAAACGTATATACACCGTATTATTAAATTGATACTCTGTCCATAACACATGCTTTGTTTTTTTATTGTATGCAAGCCATAGAAGATCCTTTTTATGATGATGTTCTCTGTGTGAGTAGCCTAAGCCTTCTGAGTTTTAGCTTCCACTAACACTCTGACCTTCCACAGCTGTGTTGGCAGCGCAACGGCCTATGTGATCCTGCTCTATGGCAAATGAGAACATTTTGTCTTTTACAGGCTTGTGAAAGCAGTGGGGGGATTTAAGGACAGATCGAAGGGTCGCATTCAGGTCTCCAGCAGCGCGTGTGAAAGTGGTGGGCGCTCTAGGGGTGACTAAACCCTTCACCGTGACCTTGACCTGGACATGACAGCTTTGCTCGCCTGCACAAACCATCCGAGTCCCAGTTGTGCTGTAAGGATAACTGCTGGAAGGCAGAGTGAGCAACAGTTCTCTCACTAAAGGCTTTTGTAATCTTAAAAATGGACTGTCAGTATTACAGGCTAGATGTAGATGTAGAGGACATGTTGGGTCGTCTATGCACTCTTCAAGGAATCACAGCTGGAAGCCATGACACCGTTTCAAATGTTCAACAAGGTCACATCACCTTGGAACGTCTCTACAACGTGGGGAAGTTTAAAAGCCGACCGTGAAAGCCCAACCGACCGAAGAGTGAATTCGAGGACGGATTTGGATGCACGTCCATATGTCGCATGTCATACACACTGAGAAAAGGACCTGAATGAGACGCAGCCTTCGTTCTCTGGCGTTTTTCTTGGTGACTATTTCGTTGGAGTGCGTCAGGCTGCAAACAAGTTCTCACAGGAAACAAATAAAAATGAGAACGGGGGGGGGAAAAAAAGAGAAAAGCAGAAAACATGTGCAGATCACTAGGTTGTGTGCCATCCATCAAGCTCGACTAATTACACAGCCCACACTTTTGTTGTGCTCACGCTTTAGTTCCTATCCTGATGGGTGACACCTGGTCGTACATGGCGTGCCATGACCTTTGATGCTGTGTGACAGGCTGTTAACCTTTCAAACACAGCCTACGGAAAATACATCACATGGCCTTGCCCAAATAGAGAATGAGCAGACACTGAAAGGGTGGCACTTTACATAATCAAAGGGTTTTCCTTTAGACTCTGTACCAAGGACGAGTGATTAGAGGCCTAACGCAATCTCTTTCCACTTCTGACAGTTGCATATGTTTGCAATTGTCGCTTAAGCCGTTATGCCATTTGGCTTTGCTATGACAAAAGCCAATGATTGGGGTACTATTGACTGAAAGGGTGTGTGTTTAAATCCAAAGACTGCCAGATATCAGTTTGGCAAAGGCTCTTCTCCTGCAATACGCTTGGAAGTTGCTTTGGCTAATGGTATTCAAAAAATTAAAACATGAAACACCCAAAAAATCACCCTGAATCCACCCACCTGAATCCACTTCCTGGATGAATCCCTCCAGGAAGTGAACCAAACATCAAGTATTTTGAGTTATAGACACCATATTTTGTAGATATGAGTTGCTAAATTACAAGAAAAGTCAGCCAAAGGACAGAGCTGTAGAAGTGTATATTTGGACCAACTAGCAAAAAGGAGAAAATAAAGTCTATGTTTTACAATAGTTATATAATAATCCAGTTATTTATTTAGCATCAGGTCCATGATCTCCATGAGTATTTTATGAGCATGTTTTCCAAATTGCAAACAAACCAAAAGAATCGATTTGACTTTTCAGACTTGAACACCTCACCATGAACGAGGTGGTCTCACTCTAGTCCGTGCAAACTGATTCGAACAGTGACCCAGGAAGTGCAGGAAGTGAACCAAACACGGCATGTATTTTGGGTTGTGGGCAATATTTGTTTGGAGCTGTGAGCTGCTAAAATGAGTCGTGAATATTAAACAAAATGATCCATCATTATCTAGAATCTGTAATCGTGTGCTCTGTGTGATTTCTGTGCGCACTTAGCAAAGTTTTCTGAACTATTTCCATTGCCATATTCCTGACTAATAAATGAGAACGTTTCTCTTTTTTGTCCCATTAATTATACGCAGTCTAAAATAGTGAACAAAAAAAAACAAACACTTTCCTGCAAACTGACTAATACGTGTGAAAACACCCTTAGTCTTGTGCATGGATAGACCTATTAATAGCATAGCTGTACACCTCTCCCTATATAGAGGTGCATATCTATATTGTATACAGGGAATACTTCCACTGGCTGTGTGTCATCACCTCAAATGCAGCTAAGTACAGAGGCAGACAGGGTAATAGACTACAGACAATCTGCTGCTATTTTCTCTAATAGTCTGGAGCCTGCCAATCTCTCTAGCCATACAGTACCAATGCATTAGAGACATCAGGGAGAGAAGCTGTGCTCAAATTCAACACTTTATTACCACATCAGTACAACTACGAGAAATCTGTTGGAGTGCACATGAAAAAAAGAATAAAAGACAAAACAGACTCAATAACTTCAGCGGTTTCTATGTGGTCTCCTGAATAGTAAGTAGACCGTCGGTCCCCAACTTCAGCTACATGTGACCTGTCCGTGGTGCTGAACCGAAAATATAAAACCCTCATGAATGAATTCCGTTTAAACGAGTGGACTGTGCCTGCAATGGCGTATTATACTCTGGGTGATATTAGTAATATAATAGCAACTCAGATACGTCACTATCCTGAGGTTGTTTTTTTTTGTCATTGTGGCAGCTTCTTGTTCCCAGGAAACATGATATGGTGGATCTGGAGCCAATCCTGGGAACACTGGACATGACGCGGGAATACACCATGGATGGGATTAGGGATGTTAATTTACACTAATTCCCACGATCAATCGTCATTTCAATGAATGATCAACTAATCGATTAATCGTTAACCTTAATACCACCAGATGCGTGGCATCTATTGTAGTGGCATATAGCTACCGGCGTGACAGGGTGTGAAAATCCCACTCAAAGCGCCAGCTTCCTCACCCAAATGAAAAGGTTTTTTTTTTACTCTAAATAATAGCCTAGTAGGACTGTGAAATGAATCGGTGATTACGTTCATTTGATAAAATGACTTATTTAATAATCAAATATAAAGGACTATAATATACAATGCATCACTAACACACTCTGCCAACAGCGTGCATGCGAGCCTATTCATATTGCACGCTTCAATGTGAGTAAATAGGTTGTTTTGTTATTATAAATGCGTTATTTTCTTCCCAAATGTGTATATGATATTGTACATATTACGGAAAACTCCAAGAGTACGAAAAGGAATGCTCACGAATGTCCGTAACGTCTTACACACCTCCGACATTTAGTTTATTACTTTGGCAGTCCTGCTTGAAGTTCAGACTTCACGTGTTATCACATGGATAACATTTCATTATTTATATATTACATGTTCGGCAGCTAAACATAAATGGTAAATGGCACTTATATAACGGTTTTTAACCTTAGTGGTTCTGCAAAGCGCTTTACACTGGTTCTCATTCACACACCCACACACACATACACTCACACACCAATGGTAGCAGAGCTGCCATGCAAGGCGCTAAGCTCGCCATCAGGAGCAACTTGGGGTTCAGTGTCTCGCCCAAGGACACTTCGGCATGTGGAGTCATGTGGGCCGGGAATCGAACCGCCAACCCTACGATTAGTGAACAACCCGCTCTACCACCTGAAATTGACCAACACCACGTTGCCATCATCATTGACAACACCGATAGGCAACAAGTCATTTGCACAGCCGTTCAGTTATTCCTTCTGCCTTTTGAGCTTTCTGCCGGATAAAACGGAGGTTATTGTTGGTTGCGTAATTTCATATCCTGTCACGGAGGCTGCTGTATGCACCTTTTCAAATGGCATATCATGGTGCTCGTTGTATTGCATTTTAAAACACAATCACGGTGTTTGCAATTAACATGATCGACATTTAAACCAAAATGCCGCAACCATGACTACTTTGTGGGAATTGGTAGCAAGACAACGGTGCTTTTTGGCATTTTTATTCAGGGCAGTCTACTACACGTCATCATCCACAGGAATGGTACCAAACTTGTACCAAATGCATATCAAAACATGCAAAGCAAAAGAACAAATGGCTGTAACTTTAAGGCAATAACAAGACAACAAGGCTTTACAACCACAGAGGGTATAAATAAACGAACTAATTGATAATAACAAAAGACAGAGAACCAGTGACAGGATAAGAATAAAATCTAGACCAAAACAGGAACTACAATCACTGGAGCCATGACCAAGATAAAGTGTTACAGAAGATGAATCAATGAATAATGCAAGTCAATAAGTCAATGTTGGCAAGTTTCTGTGTGAAAAGGCTGATAAAGAAAAACTGAGCATTAAAAAAACTGCTACAACTGTCTGAAAATTACTTTCTTGAGGTTATTACTGCTAAAAACCAATAGGCTTAATTTCCATACAACCACTTTGGCAAACAGAACCAAGACCATTAGCTCTGCAATTGATCCATTAATAAAGAGGGTATCAACGGATGTCACAGTCGCCATCTGCACACAATCCCTGACAACAAGCCTGTTAACGACTCTGCTGGGGTAGTGTTAAGAAAACACAACCACGCCAACTGGCCCCCATTAACTTTTGTTCATAGTCCGCTTCATTAGTATTATTGAGTAAAGTCCTCCTTTAGGACTGGCGTGAGAAGAATGTGGTCCTTCAATTCCCCAAACTGTTCTGGAATAGACTTCCTTTATACGTCAGGATATAGAAGCAAAATTGCAGCAATATTATTGGTACATTCTTCAGTTCAGCAAGCTGCTGTATGCTCTGCTGCTGGTTTTTTTTTTTTTTACTTGCTTGGAAAACTCTACCAAAGTGCCCTTACTTCACTTAGACTGCATGAACCTTTTACACCATGTAGTTCTTAAAGCCTTATTTAAACTGACTTAGTTTTATCTGGGAAGGTATTAAACCTTCTCAGGGTTTCTTAGGGCTTCTTCAGGTTAATGATTCCATCATTGTAATAGGATTCCACTTGCAATCTTTTGTGAAAAGGAAACCTTCTCATTGGTCTGACTAATGAGATCTCTACCGATTTTAATCCAATGTGAATCTACAAATAAATAAGTCTGAAAAGTCATAAGTCCATGGCAATTCCACTGCTTTCTGTATTTCTCAGAACATAGAACTCCCTCGTTAATAATAATGATGTTTGAATCGACCTCATGGTAATAGAATGAATAAATATGGTAATATAAACAGTCGTGCATCATTGTTGTTGTTATTATTATTATTATTGAGTGCTGTGTCTTTTCAAGTAATACTGATATGTTTATCTAGGCTACAATGGATCCTGGTTATCTATGGTAATTTAGGCAAATTACACATGCTTTATATCATCTTATCTGGTCAGTAAGACCTTGAATCTCAATTATCACCTAAAGCTCTCACTTGATATACCAATTGAACTACCAATTTCAGCAAATCAGACCTTGCTAAATATAATTAAGCAGGCTACAATGTCTTGGCCCTACTCCTACAGTAAGCCAGGCTCACAGTTTCATACCTATTACTTTAACTTTATAACAGTTAACTACCAATCATGCCATAACTAGGGGTGGATGAAAATATCGATAGAGTTGAATATCGCGATATTATGTTTTGCGATACTGTATCGATTTTCAACGAATAGTTTACGTCCAAAGATTCGAGAAAGTGGCTCATTTTGTTTTGTGTTTAAACCCCCGACTGCAGTGGTGCTATCTCTGAACGTAAACTGTGACAGAGTTACAAAGTAGCGTAAGGACGCACCGCTAAGGTTAGCATTAGCCAACCTAGCTAACTTGTAATGCTACCACTGATGGAAGACGGAAGAATTATACCGGCTCCCGCTGCGGTGTACAGAGCTGAAGTGTGGACTCATTTTGGCTTCCACAATAAAGAAAGCACCAACAAGAGTCATGCTGTTTGTAAAACGTGGCATGCCAAAAATCATACTCAGGGAGAGCACAACGAATCTGAGAGCACACTTAGCAAGGCACCGTTCTGACATACAGCTAACGGATCAGCAAACGGCTAACGTTAAACGAGTGGATCCCTCTCGACTCTGGAACAAGTTCACACACCAAAGTAGGGCTATGATGTTGGAGGTTACAGGGACTGTGCATTTGCTTTTGTTAACTACTTGAGAAATTGTTGAGAAACTGTTATACTGTGAAGAATATATACAGTCTGTATATATAACACTGTTTACATTTTTTTTATTATTATTATTATTTAACTAAATAATCCTGTAAGCACTTTTATTTTTCTCTTTAGGCAAATATTAATTCCTTTGCTCAGATTGCACAAAAAGTAGTGCTACGATGTTGGATGTTACAGGGACTGCTACATGCAAATGCGGATCCCACGTTTCCGATTACATTTGCCTTTTTTTACTCAGGTTTTATGCATATGGTGGTGTGTTCTTTATACTATGACAGTTTTCCTAAATTATTATTATTTTTTTTAAATCGCCTTGCTTACAATACCACAATATACTGAATCATAACCCCTGTATCGTGATAGATATCGTATCACCAGATTCTTGCCAATACACAGCTCTAGCCATAACAGTAACTGACCAGACATACACTTCTTAATCTGGTGTATAATCACACTTTAACAGTCAGCTGTCTATGAGTCACGAAGGAAAATAATTCCCTGCTGAAAAAAAACCCAATAGCAACCAACACAGAAATTCTAAAGGTTTCCACTACAAATACCATTACAAACCATCAACTACCCATTAAAACCATCACCATTACCGGCCCTTAACGGTATCCACTAGACATGCCACCAATAGAAGGCAACAAATTACCAGTAGAAACCCACGGGACCATTACAGTTTCCATTAAAACAAATACAATTCCCATTATAACCATTAAAACCATTATACATTATATGAGCGTTTCTGTTGTTTCCAGCAGGGTGTGCAAATGACACACCAAAAAAACAAAACCAACCCCAAAAAACCCTGTTTTATTCCTGCACTGTTATATATAAATTTCTTACTTTGGGTGAAACTTTCACAAAATGGCTGTTAACAATACACCACAATCCGGTTCTTCTGTTTCTTAATTTAAGCAGCTTCAACATTTCTTGACAGCAAAATGCTTTCAAAATTATAAGAAAAGTCTAGTTTATTTGACTTAGTACTAGACATGGAAACGACATAAGACTGAAAAGCTTAATGGACTTCATCCCAAACCACTAGCAAGGATAACCGTGAATGACATCTAGTTGGTCTCAATGAGATAATCCTTTAAAATACACAAACAAGGAGCACTGTACAGAGTGATGTCCAGGAAGTATAAACGTGCCTGAGGGTTAATAAAGAAAGAAAGAAAGAAAGAAAGAAAGAAAAAGAGTTGGGATAGAGACCCTGTATCGCATCAGAGCCGTGACTCGTTTATAAATATATGTTCTTAATACTGCTACTACTAATAATAATACGCGATAATAAAACACACTTACTGTTAAGATAGACAGCCATCTTCTCTTGAAGTACGCTCACGGTTCAAAATAACAAAGCGTGCCGGAAAAGTAAATTGAGAATGACTCCGTTTTTAAACATTGTGTGTACGCATTGGTAGGGGGTCGTAAACACCGAGACGCAGGGCTCTCTCCTTAAATTCATTAACTTAAACACATCATAAACATTGGGTATGGGGGGGACCTCGGATACAGCCCAGGAAGGACATCCCCAGACAGACAGGGGCCAGGACGTTCACACGTAGAAATCAATAGGGTTACCAGAGGTCATACATTTACAAAACCTACAGGAGTGTCAGCCAGGGGAACACGGGGGTCATAAATCAATCTGACATTCTGACAGAAAGTGCATGTTATAACTACTGACATCACTGACAGTACAGCTGAGTGTGTGTGGGCAGGCTGCCAGAAACATCACCACTACTAACTATTCATTCTGCCTTAAGCACGCTGAAGCAAAGAGTCGTCTCTACGCCCACTCGGGTGTGAGGAGAGAGACGGCGCATGCTATAAAATCTGTTCGATGCTTTCTGATGATTGAACTGAATTCATACAAGATGAACAATTTAGCTTAATATGCTAACTTCACCTGATTCCACAGCATCCAGTTCATGTAAACAAGAAAAGGTAGAAATTTAGACCTAATGCTACCTGCTAAAACATGGTCATTTCGAAATTCATGAACAGAAGTAGTAGTGAATGGTTAGCATTTATAGCTTTTCTCAGGTTATTTCATATCAAACTGAACCCTACTGCTTGTTAGAATCGTCATATAATTTGCATGAGGGCAGCTTGCTTGATTAGCATGAAGTGCTAATCAGTTTGTGTACAATAAGCATAGTAGGTTTTCTCTTCTGCTAATCACTGAAATTAAAGTCATTAACCGAGCATTCGATGCTGAATCATGAAAACAGTGAAAAAACCTCCAGTTAGAATGAATCCCACATAGAAACTTTGCTAATTGTGCAGTTTGATATGTTTATGCTAATCCTTCATGTCGCATAGGAGGAAGACGTGCTAGCAATCTTAAAAAGGACTGAAAATGCACAGCTTAACTCAACGATTTAGTCATATTTTCATAACCATGTTTATTGAAAGCTTGAATTCAGTTTGCTAGCCAAATTACCGGAATTCATTGTCACCCATATCACCTAGCGACATATCATTAGTGAAATGCACATTCACACACTTGCAGCAGTGTCATTGGCTAGTGTGGTTTACAGTTATCTGTGTTTTTGTGTCACACTGTGTAATGGGGGCTCGAACCAATTACACAGTCACGGTCTGTTTAATGCCATATTAACCAAAGAGCCACTCGCTCCCAAGCATGTGAGTGCATCTGTGTGTGTGTGTGTGTGTGTGTGTGTGTGGCGGGGTGTTGTTGTTGTAAAATAGTGTACAGGTGTGTCTTGCTGAATCCAGTGTTTCATCACATAGGAATGTTGTGAGATGACAGAAATGTGGTGCATTACTCCTAGTGCTCTACTTGGCAACAACTAAAAAAAAAAAAAGAGAGAGAGAGAGAAATCTACCTTTGCTCGACACAAGCAACTACCCTGAACCTTTCACAGACGGCGCCTGGGCAATTCTGCTTTGCCATTCCATTTGAATGGCACGCTCCAACAACCCCTCCTTGATTAGAATGTGTGAAAACAGCCTCCGAGGCATGTTTTCCCCAAATTTTGTTTATGCTTTTTTGTCTTCTGCATTTGTGCAAGTCAACCAGCGCTCCTCACGCCCTCCCTCTCACTTTCCCTGGTCCAATTCCCTTACGTGACAAACCATAATTAAAGAAAAGCAGATGGACGGCCTGCGTCACCCTCCTAATGATATTTCTCGGTGGCTCGGAAGGAGAGAGAGACAGAAAGAGAGGGGGGGAAAAACAGCTGGAGGTCTGCTGGCTTCCAGACGGAAAGCCAAAATAGTCTCAAGTAAGTAAGCATGTGAGACGCTGATGATATTCTGAGAAATGCAGGCAGCAGAGGTGAGAAAAAGGAAGAAAATATTGAATATGGAGAATTTTGAATATGGAGAGGATGTATTTTGTGAATAAGTGCACACTTAGAAAGTACACGAACGTCACCACATCAATTTTAATATGCAAATCAGCCAGTTGATGTCCAAAACATTTATTCAGATGAGTGTCCATAGCTTGTTGCGTCTATTAAAACTCTGTGAGATTACTGCGAGTCCCCACCCTTTCTGCTGATTTGAGAAATGCACATGTGCCGCATGTGTGCGACGAGTGTAGAGAGGCGGGTGTGACAGATGGACAAGGCTCCGTTACGGTCAACATTACAAATGTGGCAGTCTGGGAAAACCAGAGTTTTTCCACCAATAATACATTCTCACATTTTAAGAAAATATAAATATATTTTACCAACACACTCTGCATGTTTTATTTAAGCTACTTCCTAACCCTGCCTTGGCTTTCTAACATGGAGGTAAATGCAGTCAGTCTGCCTAAAAATGTCTAAACTCATCTAAATCTAATCTAAATTACATCATTACCAGGGGACACAGTGGCTTCGTTTTTAGCATGTTTGCCTCCGGGGTTGGTTGTTTGATTCCTGCCTCCACCCTCTGTGTGTGCGGAGTTTGCATGTTCCCCCCCGTGCTTCGGGGGTTTCCTCCGGTTACAGCGATTTCCTCCCCCAGTCTAAAGACATGCGTTGTAGGCTGACTGGCATTTCCAAATTGTCCGTAGCGTGTGAATGTGTGCGCGATTGTGCCCTGTGATGGGTTGCCACCCCCTCCCCCGCCTCGTGCCCCGAGTTCCCTGGAATAGGCTCCAGGCTGCCCGCGACCCTGCGTAGGATAAGCGGTACAGAAAATGGATGGCTGGATAGACGGATATCATTACCAAAAAAGGAGAAGGGTGTTTATACACTGACCGAATGAGTCAGCGATTATTTGCCAACCAATAATCTGTGGATTGAACACCTTCCAAGAGAGTCGGGAGTTTTTGGTTTAGTTAATTTAGCTGCTTTAATACTATAAGAACAACACTGCACCCTGCAATCTAATTATAAAAATGACTCACTGGTAAAATTGAGAAGTGACTGACACGAAGTCCTGAATCAAGTCATAATCTAATCACTGGAACAGAGAGATGGCCATGTTGGTGTGTCCTGCTACTTCCCACAAGCCTGCTGGATTAATGAGGAGAGATGGCAGGGTCATGGAGCAGTCACATCTGCTCTATTATTATAAATATTTTACTAGATGTATAATATAATAAAATATAATATTTATTTTTATTGAATGTAAGCAAACACATATGTCACCAATGTAGTTATTTTGTGAAATACTCTCTATCAAACATCAAACATAAGAGGATGATGCATGTCCAGGTTATGCTAACAAGCTAACTGGTATAGTTTTGACCAAAGGCACACTGAGCATTACTTCAAAACTGGGTAAGTGTCAAAAGTCTGTATATACAGGGTGTTAGTGTAATTGAACAGGAGTGTGAGTAGAGCTCAGGAGATGAACCGGTGGAGTGTTGTTTTGGGGATTGTAGACCGTGACGGCCATGTTTGTAGGCCCCAGTGTGTTCTGGGAAGTGGAGTCACTTGTGGATTCTGCCGTTTGTGTGACACCCTTTTAGTCGATTCTCATTTTGTCTCATAATCTCTAAAACATATTATACTATTCATTTTGGTGTATGATATTGCTAATGTTAATAGTTTACTTCCATTCACTGGAAGTCCCAAGTTCTTTATGCCAAATACTAGTAGCTAATTAGACTATGCTGTACTAATTACACCAATTATGGTGTCTGTTATATTAATAGACAGCACTGTGTCCTAGCTAACTGGCTATACAGGTTTTCCCCTGGCTGTACAGGTTTTTGGTGCCTGCCATAGTTTTCGTTACTACATTTGCTCCCAATTGCAGTCATTGCCAAATTCCACCCACTAGCAAGCTCTATCCTTGATGCCACCCAATGCATTTTTTTATTACATTAAAACATACATTAAAACCTGCTGCTCAGGCTCCCCGGTATGACCCTGTGTAGGATAAGCGGTATGAAAAATGGATGTATGGTAGTCTGGGAAAACCCATCGAAAGGCTAAAAATGTTATAAGCAGTTTTTTTTATATGCCTACAACATAACATATTTTGGCAACTATTTTAGTTTCATTTTGGATATTGGCTAGGCTATCCTCTAACAAAGATAACATCAGGTAAAGAGTCACAATTCTGGTGTTAAGAATGTTTAATCTGCTTAAAATGCTAATCTAGAATGCTAGAACATTACTTGTGGTTGAGACAGCTTCAAAAGCCAAAACATATTCAGTTCAGGAAGTGTTCAGGATTATATATAGTAGCAAATGTCAAAAGATTTCATCATGTGAAAGGATTTCCCAGGCCGCCACATAATTATCTACGAAAGTCCCTTTTTCCTGAGGTAGAGCTGAAGCTAGGGGCAGTTTAGTTTAGCGACTACACTTCTGGCAGTTATATGAACTTGAAAAACTCATTATGAGAGTGTGTGAGTCACTACAATTGCAATAATGTCTATGAGGGAGGATCACATGTCATTACAAGAGCATATAAACATGAGAGAAGGGCCGGTGTGATTAGGAGAGTGTGTAATGGTGTCTGGAGACCTCATCATGCCCTGACTTCTCATTAATACTACTTTGTGGAGCGTTAAGCCAAAGCGAGGGCGATCGATTCGAGGCGGTTCGAAAGGACGAATATAAACAAGCCTGATGGATGAGGCTGATTTTATAAGTGACACCAAACTTTCTCGCTACTTCACTCTGACCTCAGAGCCTGAGTGGTCTATACTTCAGCGCATTATGACATTTGTTCATTTAATAAACAATCGACTTTATTTAAAGGTCATGGAACATGAACTAACATAAAGAACACAACCATTATTTCTCCATGCTAATGACTAGCAGGTTGGGAATACAATGTTCTTGAAAATGTCAGAGAGACACTTTTGTGTCTTTGAGCAAGAATAATACCACCCTGCTTATTTCTGTGCTTGGATAAGATGGTTAGCTGGTTGTTTGCATTTTTACGAATGCCACTGATGCTCTGACAAGCCCGCCAAATTCCCACACTATGCATCCACACCAGATTCCACTGTAATGCATGATAATTATTTGCACTTTAAGTCTTGAAGGAATCTTGATTATGCGTCACCTCTACCTGGTTGCATTTAAATGGAATGACAGCAGTGCTAGCAGCAGTGCGGTATCAGTATCCAGGCAACTGTGACGCATCTGATGGGAATTTTAACGACGGGAATGTGTTATAAAGGTGCACAAAATGAGCGCATGGGTGGAGAAAACATAACAAATAAGCCCTCTGGTTCAGCACAGGGTGTTGAGACAGTGCGTATTAAGAACCTTTGGAGAAGGAAAAGGTCACAGTGATGCATAAACGGTACCTGAGCGCTAAGAGGACTTTTGGATTCAGTCACTCTTCTGAGATGCTGCATTTGTAAAAACGTTATCTTGCTTTTACATGCACTGTGAGTTTAACCCCGCAGCACATACAAAAACCCATAGCGTCATACAAAAACCCATTGCGTCATACACATGTGCTGCCAATATAGTACTCCCATGCAGTCAGACAAGTCAAGCAATTTCATTCTTGATCTAATACATAAAAAGGCAGGTATTATCATTGTTTTTCAATAATTGAATGTGAAGCTTTTAATATATATTTTTATTTGTTAATATTGTAAAATTTTCTAAATTGTAAAAATTTTGTAGGATTTACTTTTTTATTTCATAATAAGAAGGGACAAATATTGAAATCTTCAAATAATTTTTTCCTCCAAACTATTCTTTTTTTTTTATTGAGTCATTCATATATATAGCGCTACAGTGTTATTCCATGCACTCCAGTAAATAAACGAAAATATGAAAAAATGAAATACATGGTTGTCATTATTTTTCATTATTTATAATTTAAGGTTACATTTTGGTTTTTTTACTATTTATTTATTTATTTTTACAGATGTGACGTAAAGAGCTTTACAAAATTTAGGATTTTTTAAATGATTGGTTAATGTTTTTTTTTTTAATTTCATTTTATTTTATGCATGATTTTATATCTGTCTCTCTCGCTCATACATTATATATATATATATATAAAAAAAAATTTTTTTTCCATGTTGGCATAAATAGGCAAGCATAAATAAAATTCCATGTTCAACAGTAAATAATAAGCAATAAACTGTCAAAATAAAATTTATGAAATACGAGATTTCATTAATTTATTTTTTCGATATTTTTTCTATTGTAAATATTGATATAAAACCTTTTTAACCTGTTTTCATAATGTGAAAATTTTCATTCAAATTTGCTAACTGGAGTTATGCTTTTTCCCCCACGACGTATTGCGTCATTTATACATACACTGCTCCATCTTTTCATGTGATTATTTATTTATTTATTTATTTATTTCACTTATTTCAGTCAGGCATAAATGTAACTGTGTTATGCTGATTTATAGTTGTGAATTATAAGGCCATCTATTTTAATCAGACACTAAATAACAGACACGCTTTGATGGGTGTGGGTGGTATTCGTATCATCTAACACTGAAATATAAACCTTGGCTTTTTCCATCAACAGAAATCAAACAGAGATCATCAATAGCAGCCTACTTTCTTTTTCTGTTCTTTTCTCAGCCTGGTATAAAAACGGCTTCCTAAGATATAGAAATAGCTAATGGACCATTAGTCCATTCATCACTGTGCAGTCTATCCAAGTCTGGTAGATCAAAAAGGAAGGACCTAGATTCTTTCAAAATGGCTCCCTCAGCCTCAATTATTCAGAGACATCGTCTGAGAAATCAAATCTCAAACTAAATACTCTCTCGACAGATACTATAGGATCTTTGGGGCATTGCCAAATTTAACAGCATTTATCCAACCTCTGAAAACAAGATTATTTGGTTATCATCTAAATTTCTGTTTCTAAAAAGAAGTTGTGTACTGTATGTGGGTTGGGGTATCACTTGATTTACATGATTCACATGAATTTGATTCAACCAACACATCATCTTTCTGAATGAGAGAAATAAAAAGAGAGAGAAAGAGAAAAGAGAGTCACAGTTTAAGGTGACAATACACAAACACTTCAAGTTCATGGGTCAACAGCCTGCACTTCTTATTTATTTAGTGGTTTATCTTAAAATGTAGGTAGACTGTCTGTATCTAATATCTAAAATGCACAGTATCTTTAAGCCTATTAGTCAATTCTTATGAACTATTTTGTTGGATTTTCTCCAAATATTAGTCAGAAGAAAGGTTCCAATGCCAACTGTTCCTAGGCCTCACCTTAAAAGAAACTGGATCTCTTCACATTTAATTATTTTTTTTATATACAAAGAATTTACTTTGCATAAAAAACTCAAAGCAGATCATTACCCACTGACGTTTTCATCATGTTTTGATTCAGATATAACTGTAATTTCAGTGGTGCATGAAGAGCCTCGTGTGAGACAAATGATGTTTTCAGACAGAGCGGGAGCATTTATCAAGCTGTAACGAATACGTTTCCTGTGATTTTATGAAAACAAAATGGATTTTTTTCCCCCCCCTGATAATTTTACAACATGATATACTGTAATATTTTCACATTTTTGGATGATAAAGGAATATAGCACTGTTGCATTCTTGAATCTGATTTGATTCATTTTCTATAACAGCAGCTCTTCCAATAGTTCTGATTTTAATGCACTCATTTCAATACATTGTCATATCCATAGCAACAACTCATCCATCCATTTTCCATGTCGCTTATCCCACTCAGTCTCAGTGGAGCCTGGAGCCTATCCCAGGGAACTTGGGGCACGAGGCGGGGGGACACACTGGACTGGATTCCAACCCATCGCAGGGCATAATCCTGTTCCTAATTTCCTATTAAAAGATTACTAAACATCCTTCAAAACCAATTATTGCCCACCCAGGATTTGCGAGACTCACAGCAGCTCTGCTTTACGCTTCAGTTGGATGAATGTGTTGATTGCGTGTATCCGTTGAGTTAAACATCCATTGCCTCATTCCACACGAGTCACTTTAAAGTTTTCATTTCAAACTTATCAAACGTTTGCAGATATGTATCAGGTTATTCAAATGAAAAGCTGAGGCGTATTGAATGCACGTGAAATGTCACTGCTACACTTCACAGTACCTTTCAGCTTCTAGACAGCTGTAATAGTATAAGATGGATGACATCTGACTCTGTGATAAATTACATCCTATGGATATAACCTCTCTAAAAAAAAATCCCATAACTGGATATCTATAATGCAGAAATCTAGTCTGGAGCGTGTACAGATTTAGCCTGTTTTAGATCACAGGGCCAGGATTGACTGCCCTTAGTCCACTTTTATGTTCCAACTTAGAAAGTCATGCCAGTGGATGAGAAGGTCAAATCAATATCGAAACACGTTTCATGTGACCGAGGCAGTGTTGCGGCCCTCGGGAGGACCAACTAATGTACGGGAAGCATCTGGTCAACATCAGTTGGTTGAGTAAATGGCTATTTGGGAAAGATATCAAAATCAAATTAAGGCATTGAAATAGAATTCTGTCAGACTTGGAATGTCTAGACATTAGCCACAAATGAGACTATATTGATCACTGCACTTCTAATCTCCAAAGAATGGTGCAATTTAAAGAAAGTTCAACTTAAAGTCAACTTAATGGACTTGTAGAAGATAGTTTTAAAGAAAATGCTGCTAAAGTAAGATGGAAATTTGCCTCCCACAGAGTTCTGGCAGAAATCCTTTGTATAAAAACAACAACAACAACAACAACAACAACAACAGCAACAATGGAAGTTTCCGTTATGCCTAGTGCAGATTATGTTGAATCTATTCCACTCTTTCATAGCTGCATCCTCACTAAAAACCTATAATACAATTGAAAAGGGTTCCATCCTACATCCTAAATAGTCCCTTAATGTTGTCCTACAAAAGAAGTAAAACCTTTTTATAAAGCTAGAAGAGTTACATCAACAGAACCCTTAAAGAACCATCTTGTCTAAGAGTGGAGGCTTCCTCGGGTCTGGTGTGACACCTTTCCTCATTTGTTGGTCACATTTTGGTTCTTCATAATAATACTCTTTGCCTTTGTTCAGTTATATTTTTATTCCCTTTAATACAGATTTTAGACTCAATTCTCATCTCCATTTTTCTTTTCTTTTTTGGGTGGGGTGGTGGTGGTGGTGGTGGTGGGGCTATCTGCATAGCTGGCCTATAACCAGTCAAATCACTAAGCTATGAGGGCTAGCTGCAGGCTTAAAATTGAAATGTAACCAACTAAATCACTTTTGTCAATGTGTGTAGTAACCCAATAGCTGTCTGGTTTGGAGGTGGGTTTGTCTTCAAATCAACCAATCCGGTCTGACATCAACTACCAACAAGGGAGAGCCGAGTGGCACGAAGACGTGAAACGCAAATGACCCTGGAGGTGTGAATGTCCCCGGACAAAATACCTTAGGGGATTATTTGCCATGGCAACACATGGCATGGAAGAATTTCTCAGCAACACACATCCAAATTGGTATCATTTCGGATGTATTCAGACGTGGAATTTGATATGTGCGGTCAGAAATATGCACAGCTACGTCTAAAATTCAGTGGTGTATACAGGGGTATACTAATCCACATTCACCTCTTTTCATGCAGTGTCATGAGCCAGAATTCTATCACAATAGAGACATGACCAAAATAGCACCTACTTTCAAAAAACAAGGTGCTTGACTAACAGTGCAAACAGTCGGACAATGTCGTTCACCACCAACTACTTCAAAATCACTCTCTAATACTCGTTTGAGTCACCTCTACCTGACTCTTTTGAGTCCAGTGCTTATACCTTGCTCCAAAAAGAACATTGTGTCTCGGTGTTCAAGAGGGTTTTTTTTCTCACTAAGCACTGGTGTACAGAAATATATATATATATATATATATATGTATATATAAATATATATATATATATATATATATACATAGAAGTGTGAAGAGTTAATCAAATTGCAATCTTGAAGATTCTGAAGTTTTTAAGCCAGAAAAGTGTACAAGGACTAACTGAGCATGCGATGCTGAGACAATATGTGGGCTAATATTTTTGAACATAATGTACTATAACATGTCTTCATCCTGTCGTTCATCTTTCAGTGGTCAGCACACTCTAGCAACCTTTGGAACCTTTGAAGAACCCTAGAAAAAAATGGTTTCCTTTCAGAAAAGGCTCTAAATGGAACTGCTTAAGAAAGCCTTCTTTTCTAAGAGTGCAACGTTTCAGATGACTACAAACCGCATACTTAAAACCTCATATCATGTTCTTTGCGCTTATCTATAACAAAGCTAAGTTGGGTTTAGTATTAAATTAGCCTTGGTGTAGATAAGAACATGGTATAAGGTTTAAAGCATACAGTCTGTAGTCATCTGAAGCTTACATTACATTACAGTATTTGGCAGGCACCCTTATCCAGAGCAACTTACAATTATCTCAATTATACAACTGAGCAGTTGAGGGTTAAGGGTGTTGCTCAACGGCCCAAAAATGGGGGCTCAGCAGTGCTGGGATTTGAACTCACAACCTTCCGATCAGACGTCCAAGGTCTTAACCACTGAGCTACCACTTCCCTATACACACTTAGAAAACATGGTTGTTCTAAATGTTAAGATTTCCTTCCAAGTTCATTCGATCAGTTTATCTTGATCTGGGTCACACTGGATGCACAGTCTATCCTGGGAACTCTGGTGCACGAAGAAGGAATACCGGATGGGATGCCTATGAAAATTTAGCATAGCTGTCCACTTTACTGCATTTTCTTGGAAGGTGGCAGGAAACTGGAGAACCTGGAGGAAACCCATGCGGACATGCTACCACACAAAACTCCTGACAGTAACAAGTGTTATTTATTTCTCAAGGATTTCATCATTGGGTGGTCAGTGGCTCTAGCTTTCTAAGGAGGTTCAACGTGAAACTTCTGTTGTAGGCGTCCACATAGAACCTTTCGAAATTCATGGCTGCAAAATGGAGCATTTTTCTCTACGAGTCCAAGACGGTGAATTAATACTTTCACTGAAATTCTGGGTGCTATTTGGGTGCTTGAAACCTTCAGAAGGTTTCTGTTGGGGAGGGGGGGTTTGTGTTGCTTCTTTTAGCCTTATCTTTGCAATGAAAGACTGCAAGCTGAGAGAATCTGGCACTGGAAACATCACAGTTGATTGTGTGGAGTGTGTGGAACTCCATGGTCTTCTTTCCATGAATGATTATTTCAGGTTATGGTCTCGTTTTGATGAGCCATTGCAAATACTGCTGTCGGTACCAAATCATCATCATCTTGCATAATCTTTGCACCATATGCATAAATATTGTGAGAAAATACAAATAGGAAAAAAAAAAATAACCCCTGGTATATCCTCAGCATAAGTGAACTGACACTTTAAAACACTAACAGAAGTTGGAACACTGAAAGCTGAGAGAACTTGGCCCGACAATGCCACAGAAACTCTTATAAAGAGTTTTCTCAATAAGTCAAAAGAAAGAAACGTGGAGATGAGCGAATTGTAATAAAGTCGAAGAAGGACAAGTATGTGCTCAACAAAAGAGAGATAGAGCTCCGAGACGTGTTTGATGGATGAGTGTTGATCTTAACACTGCTATTTAAGCTCCCAGCGTGCAGAAGCATAGCGCCGAGAACAAATCTTTTATGTTAATGACTGACAGGCTGCAGGAAAGAAATCTTTTGGACAACAACAAAAAACAAACAAACAAACAAAAAAAAAGATGCAGTATGGGGTTTTGCACCTTGGAATGAAATTTCAGTGATAATCACTGATCAATGATTCTTTCCTGAGAATAGAATAGTGCAGGATATTGGCTGCTGCATGAGCAGGAGTTCAGATTGCAGACGAATCAAAATGGCCTTAAACATAACAATGGAAAAAAGCTTAATTATCCACCAGATCAGCATACTTACAAACATAAACTGGCAACGGTGTAGATGTATCGTCTCTGGTCCATATTACAAGCGAATGAGGTCGGTTCATTAAATAACACAGTAACATTAATTCTTTGCTGAAAATATTAGTCATTGTTCATATTTTTGAAAAACAGGGTTGCAAATTCATTTCAGCCAGGCCATCCAGGCATGTAACAGCTGCTACACAGCCATCATCTTATTTGGAAGTCGTAAGTGAAAGAACCAAAGGAATGGATGGAAAGATATAAATCTTGAAATGACAAATTTAAAAGCTTGGGAAGAAGCCAACCGGTTGGACTGTGTGGAACATTTTTAATGCATTAGTAACTGTAGACACACACACACACACACACACACACACACACACACACACATATACACATTTCACTTAGCCACATCTTTACTTAATTTATTAATCTTATCTAAATTGGCAAAAGTCCAATCATAACACCAGGCTACATATCAGTAACTGGAAAAAGAAGCAAAATACTTTTTTTCATCCCCAAAATGCGCTGAGGCAAAACATCTGAAGCGCAATTTTTTTAATATTTTTTTTTTATGATTCATTATCTGAGTTGAACATTAGATAATGAATTGTTATTAGAATTGAGTTGTTATTAGAAGCGATCATATCATAATTTCCAGTTACTCGCACTGAACTCCATGCAGAAACTTTCTGGTGGAACGTGCAGAGAAAGTGTAGCAAAATTACACACTACGATTTTACACGAAAAAAACATCCACATACACGGAAAACCTTTTTTTTCCCCCCTTCAGAAAAGATTTTTCAGACAGATGATAGCAACCCTTGAACAAGAGGTGGTGTAGCCACCATTATTCCCCACTGGTAAAACATCTTTAATAATGCACGCTTTTTCACACATAAAAAAAAAGAAAAGAAAAGAGAAAAACCCAAGATACACAAATGGAAGCACTGACATCTGTGTTTTATTGTGAGATATTAGTACAGCACAGAGAGTCAGATGGTATCTTTGGCCATGAATTCAGCCTTCTCACAGTAGGTAGGTGGAGATAAGTCTGCCTGAATGTCTCGATATGACTTATTACACCTTAGAGTTGACACAGCAAGCGTGGGAGAAAGAAAGCAAGCAAGAAAAAATAAAAATAAAAAAATTAAAAAATGAAATTTCAAGTTAAGAATGAAGATTCTGTGCTCTGATGGAAAAACAGATGGATGGATTGATGGGTGGGTGGGTGGATAGATTCAAGAATGCTTGGATAGATGGTGGATGGATGGATCAACTGACAAATGGATGGGTCATTGAATGGATAGCTGGATAAATTGATAAATGGATGGATGGATGGAAGGGTCACTGAATGGAAGGAAACATCAGTTGATAGACGGATCATTGAATGGATAAATAGGTGGATGGATCGATCAATGGACGGAGAAATGGATGGATGGATGGATCAACTGATGGATGGGTTGATGGATCAGTTGATCGATGTTGAGGTCATAGAATGGATCGACTGATGGATGGGTCATTGAATGGAAAGAAACATCAATTGATAGACGGGTCATTGAATGGATAAATAGGTGGATGGATAGACCAATGGATGGATAAATGGATGGATGGATGGATCAATTGATAGATGGATCAACTGATGGATGGATGGCTGATGGATCAGTTGATCGATGTTCAGGTCATTGAATGGATGGACCGATGGATGGATGGATGGATGGATGGATGAATTTATGGATAGATGGATGGAATAGTGTTAGTTAGATGTACAGATGGATCAATCGGGTGAGGGATGGATCGACTGATGGAAGAATGGATGATTTCATAGGCAACGAGAAATGAAAACAGGAAGTTTCCTCTTCTCCAAACATCAAACGGCATCTCACAACCACACAGGTCTATAAGCAAACTACAGCCCAAGATTTTAAACCAACTCCTCAAGACTTGAGCAATGCCTTGGCAGACTCATGATCAATATTAGTCTGATACAATCCTGAGTTACTTCCATTTGGATCCTTTAGTCTGCAAATGGCAAAGTGCTCAAATCAAAAGTTTTTTTGTGATCATTGCAGCCAAAAATACTTGATTTTGCTGTGGCTTTTTTCAAAATTTGCCCTTTTTTTGTGTTGTTTTTTTTTTTGCAGAAAACTACTTGAATTGGCGAAATTGCAATTGCACAACATTCTTTCGCAATGACGTTTGTCGGTAAATTTAACCTTTTAGTTGTACTCATGTTCCACGCACGTGAATCGAAGAGAGCTTTGACTGACTGCGCGTTCTGATGACGTCACGTGACGTCTTGGCCCCAATCTGCGGTAATTTAGAAAAATTGCAAGCTCCTCTGAATACTGATTTTTCGTTCATTTCTGCGATCGCAAAGATCCTGGAGGGACTGAAAAGTAAAGCCACAGTGTGACAAGACGACGCCGCAGTTGGTGCCACAGTTGGAGATTTGTTTTGCGCTCACTCTCACTGCATTCCACAACCATGATTTTGAAAAACTGTCTCTCTGCATCTCAATACTTTGGAATCTCAGGCTTGGTCTCATTATGTCAAGTTTAGGTCTAAAAACTGATCTGTTTTTTTATTATTATTTTTTTCTTTTACAGAACAAAACTCAAGCCCAACACTGGCTCAACAAAAACCAAGTTATGTGGACATAAGGCTTCTGTCTTGTCTCGGTTGAGTTTGTAGTAATTGGGAACTGGGATGTAATGTCTGAGCTTCTGACAGCAGATGCACACACATTATACACACCTGCGCCGACTACAGTAGATCCGGTTTTCAAGTCTTTGCACAGGTAGAGAGCATAGTCATGAAGTCCGAAGCTGTGATCCGTCAGAATTCTCTTATTAATAGATGAGGAATCTGACAGCAAGGCTAATTCATATGTATGTGGCCTGAAGGTAGACCCGCTGCATAACGTCCAGTGTCTGTGTGTGTGTGTAGAGTGTACAGCCTAATTCCTGTCTACTGTCAGACATTGTGTAGCTCTCTTACTCAATAAGACATCTGGAGAATCTCCTATAACTATTAAAAAAAAGTACCTTCTGGCCATATCCTGGGAAATGAGCGCACACTGGTGTATCATTAACTTCAGTATTCTACTGTATTACAGCTGACTTAGCAGTATCTAAACCGACATCCAGATTTCTGTGAAGCTGCTTTGTGACAATGTCTAAATGCTACATAAATAAAACTGATTGGAACTGAGAACTAAACACAATTATTAGCCAAATCCCTCTCCTGTCCTTTATCGGCTTTCCTCCAGCACGAATTTGCTTCAGCGAGAGCAAAAGGATAACTAGCACACTCAGCAGCCATTTTATAGGCTATGACAAACTGAATGTTCTGTTCCCTCAGACATTGCACTGGACCTGTTCTTCCAGTAACACCATGTGCCTGTGCCCTGTGAGAAGCTTTATAAAAGGCATTTTATTATTTCCCTCAAACTGTGGAGTCAAACTTGTTTTTGAGTTCGGCCTAATGATAACATTGATGCCACGACACACAAACTTTCACCGCTTTTGCTCAATGAACTTTGGTGTGAGTGATGCCGGAAACCAAAACACCAACAGAAAAACTTTTTACATAGTTTTAAATCCATCCATCCATCCATCTTCTATACTGCTTATCCTTCCTTCAGGGTCACGGGGGAACCTGGAACCTATCCCAGGGAGCATCGGGCACAAGGCGGGGTACACCCTGGACAGGGTGCCAATCCATCGCAGGGCACAATCACATACACACTCACACACCCATTCATACACTATGGACACTATGGACATGCCAATCAGCCTACCATGCATGTCTTTAAACTGGGGGAGGAAACCCACGAAGCATGGGGAAAACATGTAAACGCCACGTACACAGGGCGGAGGCGAGAATCGAACCCCAAAACCTGGAGGTGCGAGACAAACGTACTAACCACTAAGCCATTAAACTCCATACAATCTTGTGTAGCACTTCCTCTGCGCTACATATTAAAATAACTAGTACATTGCCTGGTGAACAACGGAGGTACAGAAATTGATGGAGTTCATTAGCAGTGTTGGCTCAAGCACCAGTTCAAATCTGTAACAAAATTATTATTATTTTTTTGCTATTTAATCAAAAATATTATTCACTATAATCCATCTGCTGTACTTGACCCAAACCTGGCGTACTTGTTCCAAAGATAAGGGTTGTCACAATACCATCATTTTGACTTGGACTAATATTTAAATTCCTGATAGCAAAACAATACTACGACCAAACACATTAATCCCACTGCTTAAAACTAATAAACAATGGACTGTGCCATTTTCAATTTTTTTGTTTTTGAACATTTATGGAAGCAGATGCTCACATACACTTACTTGAATCTTTAAAATAGATTAGAAATGTTTTTGTTTTTCTTATTGCACTCCTTTTCGGTGTTAAATAATTTATTTTGTCGGCATAAAAATAGAAAGTTTTTTTTTTCCCACTTGATCTAAAACCCAACACTTGTTTTCCTGTAGATTGTTACTACTATATTTCACGATACATATATATCTATACTCTATCATAGAAATGTATGCAAGTATCGTAATATGATATTTTTCTCATAATCGCTCACCTCTACTTATCAGTAGAACATGATCCCTAAATCTGAGCCATACAGTACTTTAAAATCCAGAACCTAAAATGAACCCTTCGACTTGCCGTTAATGTCAACATACACTTCATTTGCTCTCTCGCTCTAGTGAGGATTTTGAAGAAGAGCAGACTCGAGGTGCTTTTGCAGAACAGCACAGAGAGCTCCATGTGTGGAAACAGGCAAAGACCTTTCGTTGCCATAGAGAACAATTTAGCTGCTAGTGGCCCTGACAACCTCTGGCACCCTCACACACACATACTGTATGTACACACAAACACACGTCAGTTTAGCATTTCTGTGATTGAAACCCACTTTACCTGGGAGAGATTGATTTTGCACTAATTATCAAGCCAGCACCACACATCAGTAAAAATGTGTCTTAAAATGGTTTTAATTGCAATCTATGATCTGTATAAAGGCATCACCGACATTATCATTCATCCGCATTTGGCCAAGTGGTCGTATGGGTTAAAATCTGGTTTTATTCACCCCCACACGTGTGTGCGTGCATGGGTGTGACCTCCAACTGTGTCGGTGTTCCCATAACGGGGTGCACCCCATTAGGAGGTGTGTATCTGTCTTTCCTAGATGATCGGATACACATCTCAATATGTGAGAGATTAAAACGGCCAGTGTTTCACTATGGCCTGATTCAGTATTGGACAAACAGGTCAATATACTTCAGTCAAACCTGTTAGCTTTGATGACTGACAGCCCACACTCCCTTAACCCTACCCTCACCCTTTCCCAGCACGCACCAACACCGACCCAGCATGCTCCAAAATGGTCCCTGTGTGCTCCAACACAGTCCCAGCATGCACCGACTCCGTTGACCCTATTAAAGACTGACAGAACTGCATTTTAAAGCGTTAGCCTTGAACATGGAGCTGTGAAATGATTGACATGTTTCTGGGAATTTCTTGTGCAGGATTAGAAAATATAAACATGAAAGTGCAATCTACCCCAAGTTCAACCGCTGCACAATGTTGCTGAAACACAATTACGTCCAGCGGTCATCTTAACTTCCCTCTCTTTCACATGCTTTACCTCATCTACTTGCTTTAATGTCTTAACATACACACATACTTCTGCTTCTCTTTTCTGCTTCTCTTTTACTCTTTATTGTCCAGAGGCAGGCGCTTTGGAGCTGAAAGCACTCTGAGTCAGAAGAACCATCATAGGAGAGTGTGGAGGAGTCCAGAGAGCCTCCTGACACCACCTGCTTGCTGCCGGGATGCTCAAATCTGCCAGGACAAGCTGTGTTTGATAGATGAGCAAATGTGTTGGAATACATGTGCTGGTCCATGCTCATAAAAAGAACAGGTGTGTCCATGCGTTTGCTCGGTCTATGTGCAAGAATTACACTTGGTTTCTCTCTCTCATTGAGATTGTGTGTGTGTGTGTGTGTGTGTGTGTGCTGCAAGCATTACAAGCCTAGTGTCAAATGGCTGCTGGTTCTCTTTGTCACCTGTTCTCCTGTCCACATGCCAATACATTGACATAATGGGTCAGCCATGAGGGACATGCAACGTGGGCAATGTCTGCTCTTCATTCCATGATGCATCATGATAGTTACAACCAAGACAAGGTTCACATAGTGCCAAGGGTTGAGAAAATATCGAGCAGAGAAGAGAGTAATGGGGCAGTCATGGTTCAGTGGTTAAGGCCAGAGAGCCAAGGCTGTGTCCTTGAAGAAGACCCTCAAACCCTCAGCTACTTGCTCATCATTTTGAACTAAAATCTATCTGTTTAATCTCATGAGATCTACGTTAAGGCTTTGAAACCTTCAGAAGCTGGGATTCACAAGACTCTCAAGATTCACAGTGGTGCCCTACCAGAGGGGATAAAAATATGCCTGCGCTTTTCCTTCGAAGAACGGCACTCACATTCAGTGTCAAAAGATAAATCGTCACCGTATACAGTCATAGGAAAAAGAAAGTACACCCT
The DNA here is from genome assembly GCF_023375685.1 of Ictalurus furcatus. Classification (NCBI taxonomy): domain Eukaryota; kingdom Metazoa; phylum Chordata; class Actinopteri; order Siluriformes; family Ictaluridae; genus Ictalurus; species Ictalurus furcatus. The sequence goes on from NC_071280.1 coordinate 14,452,295, forward strand.
CCTTCAATTCGATGTTTTTTATTATCAGGGCCTATATAACAATTGGGTCGTCCTCGCTAACTTCTATAAACAAACAAATAACCTCAAGTAACAACAAAAAAACAAACAAAAAAAACAACGGATTTCAATATGTATTTATTTAAGCTGCTGGACAGATGGCCTCACATTTATCTCGAGCATATTCTGGTATAAAGTGGAGTTCATTGTTGTCTCAATGATGCCAAATATCCCAGGTCCTGTGGCTGCAAAACAAGCCCAAATCATCACACCTCCGCCACCATGCTTCACAGTTGGTATGAGGTGTTTGTAGTGATATGCTGTGTTTGGATTTTGCCAAACATGGTGCTGTGCATGATGACCGAACATCTCCACACTGGTCTCTTCAGTCCAAAGGATATTATTGTAGAACTTTTGAGGTTTGCTTGGTTTTGCAAAGACAAGTCGTGCTGCCATATTCTTTTTGAAAAGAAGGGGTTTTTCTAACCACCCTTCCATTTTCTTTATATCTCTGAGCATATATATATATGCCAGACTTTTCATCTACCACACACACAAAAGGAAGGAGTTAGCGACACCTTATCCTAGAAGGAAATGAGTCCTGCTTCTTATCCCTTATTCCAGTATCTCTAATTTCATGGGAAACAAACTCCATCAGAATTTGGATCCTGATGATGCCATTCATCAGGGGATGCTCAGGACCTGGCTATGGTAAGACTAGTCAACTGGCAGTCCAGACACAAAGTATTTCAGTGGAATGAAAAAATACTGTAGCAGAGCAGAAAATAAAATCGGTTTGTGTAGCAGACCATCTGTTGTGGTTTATCCAATCACATGCATTTATGTAAATTATTTTGCAGAAGGAAGCTGATCGGACCAGAGACTATCTACAGGGCTAGACATTAGTTAGTTCATTTTATTTACCTTCTCTGGTCTGATTAGCAAACTGACAACATGGCTTGGTTTTCTTTTGTGTTGACGTTGACGAGAAAAATGACATTTAAAGATGATTGGACAGAGAAGGATGTGTTGTTTTCTCCCTGCATTCAATTCAAAACGTGTGCCTCATCTCTCGTCTTACGGTCCACGGCTCTAGATGAAAGTGGTAACGTGATGCGCCAGTATGAAACAAAACAAACACTTTGAAATGGAATTTAAAATTGAACTTGTCGCCATTCAGTCATGTTAGTTGCTTATCCCGATCCTTCTGGATCTTCAATAATTTTATTTAAAAACCATTGGGTTATGAGGTTGCCATATCTCAAAATAATAAAATGATGACTTATTATTAGCATGTTAAAGTTGTCTTCACAGCAGATATTCATCACGTGTTTGCCTGTGAAAATGAACACAATGAACACAGCCCACACAGGACAGCACACGTCTACGCTATATTCTTTCAATGTTTTCCATAGTTTTCGGGCTTGTCTCGCTGCCTGTAATCAGCGTTATGCTTGAGGCATAAATCCGCCTACATGTAGCAAGGTTTAGTTTCAGTTTACTGTCTTTGAGGCCTAATTTGTCATTTGTCCCGGTTATTAAAAATAAATAGCCCACGTAAAAACCTCAGCCAGATACTGCTACTGCTCCATATTTTGCCACGTGCAATCACTTCCTAATTATTGCTTGTAAATGGCCCGTAACACACCGACTACCTTAAATGAGATATTTTTATTGTGGATTTTTTTGGACAGATGAAAAATGTGTCTGAAAACATTAAGCAACTGGATCTTTTTTTAGACTCAAACCATAGTTTAATCTGTTGTTTAATGACGGAGTTACAAATCAGAAAAATCGTAACATGATATAAATTTAAATATGACTACTGTCAGGCGTATTGTGTTTATTTCAGCGTATTCATACAGTGAGTCATTTGTGTAGGCTTTCGCTGTCAGTCATCTTCTTTTTTACTGATCTCTGCTCATCATTTTTTAACATCAAATTATTGTCCTTCATCCATCCATCTTCTATACCGCTTATCCTTTTCAGGGTCACAAGGAACCGGGAGCCTCTCCCAGGGAGCATGGGGCACAAGGCGGACAGGGACAGGGTGCCAATCCATCGCAGGGCACACTCACACATTCACATTCTACACATTCACACATGGACACTTTTGACATGCCAATCAGCCTACCATGCATGTCTTTGGACTGGGGGAGAAAGGAAGGAGGAAACCCCCACGTACACGTACATGCACATGCACATGCACCGCACAGGGAATCGAACCCCCGATGTGAGGCGAACGTGCTAACCACTAAGCCAGCAAGGTTGGGTAAATGGAAAGCAGTAATAAATAGCAATAATTTTAATAATTATAATTTGAGTTCACGATAATACTGTGGCATGGCATGTGTATTTAAGCAATGTGTTCTTCAGGTGATTAAAATACAACAACAACAACAAAAAAACCTCATTCACATCGTTGATCATTACATCGGATCACGAGCACCGATGCGAAGCAACACGATGTCTGGTTTTGCGACAAAAGTTTCAATCTATAATCGTGTTATGCACAAATTCTCTACGCCGCTAGTTTTAAACTACTTGCACTATATCTTTTAGACTTTGTTTTATAAGCCAAAGATTGAGAAGTCTATTCAGAAATCAGACAGGAATTTCACAGTGAACTTTAATATCTCGAGGGCAGACACGATCCATTTCACCGTCAGATACAGCTTCAGGGTGTACAGAAAAGTAAAACTTAACATAAAATACAGACACTGCTGTTCCCCACACAATCCGCTGACATTTCAATTTTTAAATACCAGCCATCAATTGTTCCGCTACTCTGTCTGATGTGCAAGTATATTTCCACCATAAGTGAGGAAGCACGTTCACATTCTTACAGCTTTCACATTGTTAAGTGGCACAAATCCGTTGAGGCGGCTCTGCCCCCGCGACTGAGTTCGACGAATGCTGCCTGCTTCCCTGATTCTAAGAAGTGTGTTTGACAGTTCAAAAGTAGAAGACCATTAACGTCCAGTTGGTGTGAAGGAGTTCGCTTTGAGTACAGAGAGAAAGAAAAAATAAAAAAAGGCTGAAGCTCTTAGATAATTATATTAACTCTTAAATGAATACAGTTTTCTTAATATTGTTATACTAAATGTGTTCACTCTTAGAAAATTGAGTTCTTCGAGGATTCCTGGGCTAGTTAAGCATCTCCTAAAACGTCACCAAACCTTCAAAAGCGTTCAAAGAACTCAATGGTTTTGAGCTGAACTTTTTTAAACCGAAGTGTACATTTGTAATGTATATAACGCTATGAGGCTGGTTTACGCTTTGTCAGCAGTTATACTTCGGAGAACTGCAGAAAGCTGATGAAACGTGATTAAAGTTCCAAACAGCTGCAGGATTCACTGGTGAACCACCTTATTAGGGGTATAACATACTCTCTGTATCTGTGTCTGAGACGTGTGTTCAGATTTCAACCTAATGTGGGTGTGGCCTAAACTGGGTAGAAATTCATCCATCCATCCACCCGTTTTTCTGTACCGCTTATCCTAAACAGGGTCGTGGGGGAGTCTGGAGCCTATCCCAGGGGACACAATGGAAAAAAATATAAATAAATCTATCACAAGGCACAATTGCACACACACTATGGACAATTTAGAGATGCCAATCAGCCTACAATGCATGCCTTTGAACTGGTGGATGAAACCTGAGTATCTGAAGCATTGGGAGAACATGCAAGCTCCATGCATGCTGGATAGAGGTGGGAATTGAACCCCCAACCCTGGAGGTGTGAGGCAAACATGATAACCAGTAGGCCACTGTGCCCCCCAGGTAGAAATGCTTAATTATATTCATATAGAGCTTTTAACAATGGACAAAATTGAATTTTCTAAATTTTACATTTCGAAATCTCCAGCAGAAATGCCAGCAGTGTCGTGAATCCTGACTCTGACAGTTCCTCAACCTCAGCTACATCACTCAAGTTCATAATAAAGTCTCCGACAGACATATCCTTGAATTCCGCTCACGCAGGTATTATATTTGTTTGTACCTTCTTTCGTTATTTTCTGACAAATTTAGTTGGCTCTATTTCTGACAATATAAACAAACCCGCAGTCCAATTTAAAACTTCCACAACAATGAACATGAGGTAGTTACTAAAGTTGCCGTAAATGCATCGCTCAGCACCACATGATCGTGTTGAAGGTCTTTGTTTGTTCTGCAAGTGTCATATCTGACAGCTCGCTCTCTGATACTGAGCTTTTGGCAAGCTTTCCAAACAAACAAACAAACAAACAAACAAATAAATAAATAATGAATAGTGCACTATATAATAGTGTTAAACTGACTCTCAGTTAAGGTCCTAACTCTATAGTGGATAACCTAAAGAATCCAATCTAATCAACTGTTTATTGGATTAAAACACAGATAGAAACGTTACTGAGTCTTCTCCTTGGCCTTGGTGCGTTTGCTCTATGGCTGGATGTGACTTATGCAGTGTTTACTAAGGACAACTAGGCAGAGAACAGCTGCAAAAGGAAGACGAGAAGGTGACATAAAGGTCAGATGCCCAACACACACACACACACACACAGACACGTTTTCACCATATCATTATTCACAATCTGAGATTCCAATTTACATCATCGCTGAATTTCTATTTCTGTCTCCATTTTGCACCAGAGATCTTGTAGTAGAGTTCACCGTCCACCATACGAAACGTGTATCCCAGGTGTGTTTGTGTGTGCGACTGGCCCCAACCATGGCCCATTTTAAATATGATGGCTTTGGAAAATGTACCCCATTTGACCCCCTTCACATTTTTCCATTAATAAAACTCCTCAACTCAAGATAAAGTGGGGGAAAGAAGTCCGGAAAGTTCCACGTCTGTAAAATCACTTCCCGCCTGCTTTTTTTTCCTTCCCTGTTGTAACCTTGGTGTGATTGGCAGATGGAGAGGAAAAAAAATGCCTTCCAGAGCCATGTGTTTGTGCGCTGCTGTTCTACCTCATTTTCTCTGCACCTTCTCTTTTTTTCCCCCCTCAAATGAAAAGATATAAAAAGAAACACTAACTGCCACAATGAGAAAAGCAAAGTGGTGCGAGGCACTTAAAGGTCCTCGCTGTGCGCCCGCCCAGATGCCCGGCGGTTTATGAACATTTCCAGTGTAAGGAACGGAAAGCTCTTGCATTTTATCAAAGCAGCTCATGAAGTTCAATAAAAAAAATTTTAAAAATTCAGTTCATCGAATGACAATTTTATGTAACATGCTGTAAAATCAACTACATCACATCTGCTCCATCAATCAGAATGAGACTGTTCCTATAGCAACACATTTCCATCACATCATCTCTATGGCAACACTGATCAAAGGGTCTCGACCTTTGTGCAGACTGACAGGAGTTGGAATAGCTAAAGCTGTAACTAAAACCTTTCATAAACCTTCAAGCTGTGAACTTCATATCGTATCAGACTCTGACCTTGATATTAAGGCTCCACTATCTGGTGTAGATCACAGGAGGTGGGGTTTCCCTTGTGAGTTTGTTTCCGTGTAACTTTTCGTCCTCGTTAGAGTTTTTCCCATGCCTTTATCACCTTTGACTTCGAGCTGAAATTCTATAAAGCTAGCTTGTGACAAGAACTGGGGTTAAAAATGCTATACAAATAAAAACTGAACTGGATTCATGCCCAACACGATGTTCGTTGTAGTTTTGAATCAAATGCATCTAAAGCCATACACTAAAGTTTGGACACACTATTTTCTTTCTTTTTTTGATTCCAAGACAAATCTAAATAGTGACGTTAACGTCCATGTATACATTTATTTCTGAATCAAATTTATTTTTAACAAATGTATATATTTTTTAAATACATTGTTTCTGCAAAACAAGTGGCTTTCATTCAGATATGAGGAGAAACAACGAGGCCTCCTGGCTGAAACTACCTCAGGAACCTGGTAGAGAAGATGCCAAGAGTGTGTAAAGCTTAATCAGGAATGCTGTCCCCAATCTGAAATAGAAAATCCTTCTGATTTATATAGCACGTAGCTTAATCACTTATTAATTCCATGTGTGTTATTTCATGTTACACCATTACCAAAAAAATGTCCGTAATTGTTGATTTTTCTATAACACAACTGTTGTGTTTTATTCCTTATGAATTCATGTCTTAAAAAAACAATAGAAAATACAGAGTGTCCCAAAAGTCTCCATACATAGGGGAGATTATATATATTATATATATGTATAAAGATATATATAAAAGACAGCCTTTAAGAACGCCTCTGCCAAAAGAAGAACGTACTGAAATCATTCTCATTGCGGGATCAGGAAATTGTCGCAAGGTTGCGATGGACTTTAACAGCAAACATGGCAAGCACATCACACCCAACACTGTTACCAAACTTATTAACAAATTCAAAAATACTGGAAGTGTTGTGGACGGACGGAGAACTGAACGTCCACGAACATCCACTAACAAACGCACAACCGATGGGGTGCTGGTGTGCATAGGCCCCTATGTATGGAGACTTTTGGGAGACTCTATAGTAATATTAAAGAACACAATTCTATGATCTGGTGTGTGCAAACTGTTTCACTGGTAGTGGTGTATACACTTAAAAACAAGCCCTCAAACAAACAAATTTCCGGCAAATTAGCAATGTGTCTGCGTTACATCACTAATGCTCGAACCTGCTTAAAATAGGGGCTTTTTAGGACCTAGAGTATATTCAGAGTACAATCAATTTCCAAACTCATTTAGACTTTCCAATGAAACAACAACTCGGGGAAAAAAGGCAGATAAAAAGATGCAGATGATTCAAATTTCTTATAGATGTCTAAACATAGGCTCCAGACTAACCATACACCCAGTGCTGCTTGCTCACACATACTGTAGTAGACATACTCTGTGTGATATTAGCACCTGCAGACTCACAGCATTGTTTGCTATACCAATAACCAACGAGGATTTTGTTTTAAACGACTGATGAGAGCGCTTCCTAGCTCTCATAAAAAATCATTCATGCACCTGTGTGTATGTGTGTGTGTGTGTGCACGTGTGCATCCATGATGAATTAAGATTAATTTAGTGGCAGATTTCATAAAAATAAAAAAAAAATTTAAAAAAAGAAAGAAAGTGTAGCCATGGAGTTCTCCCACAAGATAATCTGCGCCGAGTATTGGACAGTTTAATCAAACGCCAGCTTGTTGAGTCGTTCAGTGATAAACTGATCCGGCTCTCTTTCAGCGGTGAACAATGAGCCTCTCATTATTAACAACTGTCGTCTAGTGTGTATGCACATGAAGTATGGGGAACTGAAGACCTGACGTTTTTATTAGAAATTCAGTGCGCATTTTGATTTATAGAGCTTCTTAACCCTAAAAGTTCATTAAAAAAAAAAAATCATTGCCTAAAATATGCCTTCGCTTTCCGTTTTCATAAAACATTCAGTATTATAGAAGTACAATGACTGAATGTAATAATGACACAGTGTTTCCGTATTGTGTGTGATCCAACTGTGCATAATGAAACAAAAGCTGTGCATTAGAATGAAATAAATTTAAATATGACTAATTATACTTTAGCTCTCTGGCCAAGCTTTGACTGATATGACTCTCAAAGGGGTGTGTCTGAAGCATGAGGTTTTTGTTCTATTTCCTATTCCGCTGTGGATCAAATGATGTCGGACATGTTTGTGGTATTAGCGTCTGTGTATTGATCCGTATTTGGCGGATTCAGCACAAGGTAACGTTTTGCTCGACTGGTCATCATGGTTTTCTCAGAAGCGTCCCTTTCATTCTCTGTGTTTGAGCTACAAATCGGAAAAAAAAACCCATGGGCGCCTCCATGTTAATCAATGTTAGCAACAAGCTAGCCAGCTAACTGTGAGGAGGGGTATATATTTATTTCCTTCAAACAGAGAACTGACTTCATAGTCAGTGTTATAGATTAAACAAGCGAATATGTCTGTATGATGATTGATATAAAGCACATACTTGTATATACAGTATTACTCAGTTAAAGGTAAGAAGTGCTACTTTGTTCACTGTTGATGCTGTGAGCGGCCATGTTGATTTGAAGTCACTTGCGGAACTCGGGGTCAAGAAGGAGTTTTCTTTGTCTGTTTCCTAGTCGGAGTGACTAGGACCTTTAGTCGAATGTCACATAACCAGGACGCCAAAGTGGTCCCTTAAACCAAACCTTAAATATGTGGGGGAATTTTCCATTTCCTGCTTAGCCAATGCTGTTTTCGTGAGCTATTATGCTAGCTGCTCGCCTAACAGTGTGCATAGGAGAAGCATGTTTTCTTTTAAACCCCCATAGCCTGTCCTGATTCATGATTGAAGAGGAAATTGTTTCATAGGAGGGAGTCTGTGCTTGATTAAATTGGAATATTTATTACTCTTCACAAAATATAAGCAGTATTTTATGATAAACAATGCACACCCACAAGCGACAAGGGATTCGTTGCTTGTTAGTCCTGTCAGGTAATACAGGGCTAATATCATGACAATACCTGATCACAAAACCCATCTCTCACCACGTGGTATAAATAAACAATTCCTTATTTAAATTGTACAATATTATTTGTAAATTGCCATGTACACTGATTTAAAAAAAAAAGATGTTTCTTGCCTGGACTGCTTTTGAGATCAATGTTTTTGATACAATAAGCCTAGTCTTCTGCTGCTTTTAAATAAATTATGTTGAAGAGTGTTGAATCTGTCACTCTGCATGCAATTTAACTCCAGAAAAGGCGTTTAATGTATTTTTTTAAGCACATGGGTGGGCGGGTAAACAGAGGTTATTGTGGTAGCGTGGGCGAGAGGCTACATTAGAAAAGGATGAGAGAAATGCGAAGGTTACAAGACGGAGGAAATTGCCTGAGCAAATGCTGAGCCACCTCGACGATGACATTTCTCTATATGCTTTGTGTAGAGTTTTGAAAGGGCAGGAGTGTGAAAAACTGAGAAAAGAGAAAGAAAATGTAAGAGCGCAATAGAGAAAAGAAAGCGCAGATAGAGAACATAAGAAAGCTAGAGCAAGTAAGAGAGCAAAAGAGCAATGTGGAAGAAAAAAAAAAAGAGAGATAACTGAGTAACTGGGAAAGACACGTGTCATGAATGATGTGTTTACCTGACACGTGAATAGAGGAGAAAGTGGCACATCCCAACACCATCATATACAGATCCATCAACAACAATACACAAGACACGCTGAAACTAATCAGACCATTTATTCGATCGTTCATTCATCGTCAATCAAGAACCGTTTTTATCCTGGTCAATTCAAGTCATGTCAAGCCAAGTGGCTTTATTGTCATTTCAACCATATACAGCTGGTACACAAAACAATGTTCCTCCAGGACCACGGTGCTACATAAAACAATACACTACCTACACGAGACGACATAGAACTGTGGTGGATCTGGAGGCTTTCCGAGGAAAGTTAGGTGCAAGATAGGGTTACACTCTGAATGAGACACACACATTCGCACCTAGGGGAAACTGAGCACAGACAGTTCAGCTACTGGGTGGCACGGAGGTCCGTTTCCACCTCATAGCTCCAGAAACCCTGATTCCAGAGCTTAGTTTACTGTCTGTGCATAGTTTTGAATGTGTTCCCTGTGGTTTCCTCCTACCTTCCAAGAACATGCCTGTAGGTTAGGATTGTCCAAACTTTTCTAGGGACCAGATTAGACTGGTGGCTTAGATGTTTGCAAGTTTACCTCGCACTTCCGGGTTTGGCGGTTTGAATCCTGCCTCCGTTCTGTGTGCGTTGAGTTTGCGTGTTCTCCCCGTGCTTCAGGGGTTTCCTCCAGGTTCGCCGGTTTCCTCCCCAGTCCAAAAACATGAGTTGTAGGCTGATTGCCATTTCTAAATTGTCTGTAGTGTGTGAATGGGTGTGAGAATGTGTGTGTGTGTGATTGTGCCCTGCGCCCCGCCCTGGGATAGGCTTCAGGCTCCCCCATGACCCTATATACACACACACACACCACACACAGGCATATCCATAAATATGTCTACCACAGTATACTAGAGTTGGAATTCAAAAACAAATCTGACAAATGTTATAAGTGGCCACCACTCAAACATCTCATCCACTCAAACAGACCAGCAGATGCTTGGAAGATGAAATATTTCCGTCCCTCTGTCTCCTCAGTTTGGCAGTGCTAGCGCCATAGGAGCTTCTGAAACCGTCAACAACTCATCAGACAGTGGGGGGAGGGGATTAAAAACACACTCTACAGTTCACCGCAGATGGCAGAAGGCTCATGTGGGTCGTCGTGTGGAATTTAGCCTAGATTTCAAAAGAAAACAGATTGATTTCGGACTGGTCGTGGACCTCGTAAGAAATGGCGGGTCAATAAGTGATCTTCAGTGTACTGTAAAAGTCATCCAATTCTGAGTTGACCTTTTTGGTAAGCATCGACATGGTGGTTTGTTTTCAGTTCTTTCATTTCCTACATTACACTCAATGCCATTGGACCGCAGCACAAGTAGGAATTCATCTCTACGTAAAGAGTGAGATGCAGCAGTGCTTTAATCCTTTCGTCTGTCCAGCTCTCGATTCCTCAGCTGTACACTCTACTAAAACAGATCAGCTTCTAAAACTTCAACTTTCATGCTAATGCTAGCATACTTGCACACTAGCTAGGGCTGTGAAGGTGGCGGCCATGACAACCGCACCACCGCGGTGGCAAACTACCAGGAGTGCAACCTGCGGTAGTGTCACATCATACACCACGTTAATGTTTCGGCTCGGGTGGGCACTGCGGTGGTTTGGTCATTAACCACCGTGGTGATAAAAAACTGCCACCGTCACAGCCCTAACACTAGCACACTTCCTGGTCATTAATTCCCAACCACCAGCCAGCTCTCCCCAATCATAAAGCAGCTACCAACCAGCGAAGGTGAAGACTAGCACGTGCTTCTGTCGAGATATGTGAAGCCAGCCGTGCTCATTTTTTCAAACAGGACAGCGTAACACACTCAAGGAAAGCCCAATCTACCCTTGTCCTCATACATGTGCTCACCGATCCCCACGATTAGCTATTATTGTTGTGTTTAACAAGGGAGAGAGAGTACACCATCTCTTCCACACAGAGAATTTTACTCCCTTGGATAGATGTGACATCATCAATCCCAACAATGAGGAGAATCTTTTCTGTTGTGCCGCTCAGGAGCCTCAACCTCTAACCCAGTCCCTTCAGGATTTTGTGATTTAGCGATCACAGAAATGAACGCAAAATCAAGCAAACGCCGCAATATTCAGAGGAGCTTGCAGTTTTTTAAATTACCAAAGATTTGGGCCAAGACTGCATTCAGTCAAAGCCCTCTTCGATTCACGTGCGTCAACTTTCGTGCGATTACAATTTAGTAGTTTTCTGGAAAAAAGCCCCCCCCAAAAAAACTCCACGAAATCCTGTACGGACTGCAAGACTACAGCATCAACCACTAAATTAGCACCAGAACCTCTAAGCACATATCGCATACTTCAATACACAAACATAAAAAATATAGGACATAGGACCATAGTGTTATTTTTGCCCATTCAGCAGCACAGGTCTAAAAAAGCAGCGCAAAAAATATTAGCACACCAAAAAAAATGGCTGTTGTGCTGCTCCATCCGAACACGAGTTCAGGGACCTGAAAAACTGACTTATGCCTGATCAACTTAGCAATATGCTTACATTATTCTTCCACTTCAGATTCTCTCCTCTTTGAAAAATGAGGCTTATTATTAACATTCACTAAAATCTCTACGGCAATTATCTCTGAGATCAACACTAGAGTCTAGAACTGATAAATGAGTTATAAATAGCAACAACTCAAGGATCTGTTTGTAACCTGCCTAAATGGAATATATTAATTTCAGCCCTGTTCAATGTTTGTAGTGGCTGCAATCTCACATATAATTGCAGTGCAATTAACTCAGGGGTTTAATATGCAACACGTAGACCCAAGAAACCATTACAAGGCTCTGCTTCAGCTTTCCACAGGTCTCGCAGTGCAAGTGTGTGCGTGTGTATATGTGGGTAGGTGTCTCCTCGCTCTGGAAGTTTTATGGAAGCTAATATCGCGTTAATGAGGAGCTATTATCAGGGCCGGAAATGGCTGAGGAGAAAGCAGAGCTGTGCCCACACTTCTGCTAATGTTATTATATATGGAGCGTGTTCAGGGCACCTCACCTTCAATACTGATAGTTTAGTATTAATCCACTCATCCTAGTACAGACACCTGAGACACACCGAGGGTAACATGACATTGAAAGAGTCTAAATATACGGCCAGGGCACTGGGACCCTCCTGAAGAAGGTTCAAAGCTGGAACACCAAATGAATTTAGATTTGATCCATGAGCTAAATGAAAATCTTAATTGAACTGAAAGATTTGGATAAACTATCATATTCCACTATGAGCAAAACAGAGCAGAACCATAAACTCAGCTACTGACAAAACATTCTAACGAATGTAACTCTTGATTTGCAAGCTAAAATGACACACTGTTTAATCCCAATGAAGCTCATTTCAGTTCCAAGTTGTAACACTACAAAAATATGGAGAACGTCAAGTGAATACTTATGCAAGACACTGTATGGTAAAATACCATAATTTGGAAAATGAGCTTTTATTTGGTAATGAATTGAAGTCTATTGTGCACTACTCTTGTGCTTTGGGGCCATTATTAAATAAAATAAGACTTATTTGACCCCAAGCACTGCGATACCCTGACCGAGATGGCTGCTAATCGACTAACTGCTGGATAGTGCGTACAACGGGGATACGCTGGAGAAAAGGGATGATAAACATCCAGCCGGGACTGCACGAGATTTCATCACGTTTCTCAGAACGAGCAATTTAAATGATGAATGTTTTCTGTATTTCTGGACTTTTCTATTTATTTTTTTCAGTCCACGTTCAACCACAGTTAAGCGAGACCGTGGTAACTGAAACAGCAGATACAGGGGGTTTAATGCACATGTCTTCAATGGCTGTTCAGTACATGCAAAGTCCTGGGAGAAGTGCAGGACAGTGTTTATGATTACATCAGCAGTTCTTGGATACAAATCTACAGATGCAGGGGAAATTATCCACTGAAACAAGGGTGAGACTGAAGCAAAATCTGTTTCTGGGAAATGCAAATCTATAGAAACCATTCATAAAAGCAGAAAGTGAGTCATGCGCACAGAAGCTCCAAGCAAAAGTAGGGACTTCAGGATGAAATCAGGCAAGTCTGTAGGCTGAAAAGAGCCAAAGTGTATAGTGTGTTTCAGAAACTGAGCAATGTCGCAGGGTATCCAAACAATCCAGATAATTAACACAAACCTTTATACACCTCTAACACAATATTATTGTTTTCACAGAGCAGTATTTAGCCCGGTCGTTATAAAACCCTGGAGGGTGGACCAAACAGTATAAACATTTGGTATAAGTCCAGCTGTAAGAATTGGTAAGAAGTGCACAGTTCCACCGTGATTTGATCCAAATGTACGAAGTGATCCAAACATGCCATTATAGATTGTGAGCAACAATTTTTGACACAAGAAATGGCTAAATGAGTGCCGGAGGGCAGAACTGGAGCAGTGCAGAATGACGTATTCTAGATTTCCTTAGTTCACAATACACAGCAATACAGAAATGCTGGATAGACATCACAAAATAGTGGTATTGGTAATTATTTTTTGGTAATAATATTTTTTTTCTTGATTTATTATTTAGCACCAGGTTTGTGGTCTCTCTGCACAGTTGATTTCAATGATTTTGACTCCTTGTTTATATGTTCCTTCACCATATTTTTGTCAAATACATGAAATCTTGCAGCTTCCTGTGTACCCCTTCCTGCACACATCTCAACCGAACACATTTGTGCAGTATTGGACCAACTTTAGTATCAACAGGTGGACTAAAAGGTAAGAAAACAAACCATGAGCAAAGCTGCTGTGTCTGATCTACTCGTACTACCACCACCACCATGTCATTGCTGAGAACCATCCAACATCCAAATGATATCTGGTCAGTGGTTGTCCTATGGCGGTCTCTTCTCGCAGCAAAATAGGGCTGAGATGTTGTTGAGCAGAACTTTTATCAACTCACACCCAGAACATACACACAGATATGTAGACACATGGCAGAATTGCTTCTTGGTCTGTGTGCGGAATTTGACATGACCATTCTTGCCAGTGCAGACGTGTGTGTGTGTGTGGGGAGGTGGAGGAGATGTGTTTTAATATCTTATTTGTGTCCCCACAATGATTGGCATACCTTACCATTTTGACAAGTGTAACTGCAGCTATATATTTTTTTTAAACTAAACAAGCCCAAATTTTTCCTTTTAAGTCACTGAGATTAAGGTTAGTGTTAGAAGTAATAATTATGTCAGTGGAAGGTTCCTCACAAGGACACTAAGACAAATAAATGTGTGTGCTTGTGTGTGTGTGTGTGTGTGTGTGAACTGTAGCAAGCAGTAACAGTACTGCCTGTCAGCACCTTATTCTCTCTCATTTTTCTTCTCCCTTATTTTTTAATATCCCTTTAGTCACAGGGATGAATTATGGCTTATTACCAAGCCTGCCTTTATTTATATACACTGCCTTCTGACCTGAGAACAGTCCCACACTTTTCCTGCTCCCTAACACGGCACACAAAAACACAGATGCCAGACCAGTTCTAATTGCTCCATTCGATATGTATGAGGGTAATAACGCATAATGCTGTGCTGCAGAGAACGAATACGTGTGGAGGTTCCGGCAATTCATGAATAGAAGGAAGCACAAAATGTCCAAATCCTGGGTTATCTAGGGTAGATCAAATTTAGCATTTAGAGTCAACAAGCAAGACATTCATGTGATTATATTGACATATATTTTATAATTTGAAGTGTAATCAATAAAAACGCAGTGGTTGAGAAGTTGATCAGAAGGTTGTGAGTTCAAATCTCAACACTGCCAAGCTGGCACTGTTGGGCCCTTGAGCAAGGCCCTTAACCCTCAACTGCTCAGTTGTATAAATGAGGTAAATGTAAGTTGCTTTGGATAAGGGCGTCTGGCAAATGCCATGAATGTAAATGCTAATGAGAAGCTAGTAATAAAGAATAACAGTACTTAGTTCATTTTATTTACACCACACCACTGTTGCATTGCTCAGAAGGTGTTGATTAATATTCTATAACGGCAGCTCTGACAGTAATTCTGGCTGCTTGTACCAATACTTCATCATGTCTACCGTAACAACATACACAGAAACTTGAATGGTGTACACCGCACATATTCTAAGATGATTAATTAATGGATTAAAACGTGCTGTTTTACAAAGAAAACCATATAATCATTGATAAATAAGGAGATGTTTATTTAACATTTCCAAAAGGAGTCCCCAGTGTCAGTACTTTGTAACAATTAGCAAGTTTTTAAAACACGGATATATTAAGGACGTTCCACAACACACAACTATAAACACCTAAAAAGTACGACGTGTTGTAATTTAATGAATTAAAAATGTAATAGTTGGCAGGGGCACGGTGGCTTAGTGGTTAGCATGTTTGTCTTGCACCTCCAAGGTTGGGGGTATGATTGGTGTGTGTGGAGTTTGCATGTTCTCCGTATGTTTTGGGGGTTTCCTCTGGGTACTCTGGTTTCCTCCCTCAGTCAAAAGACACGCTGTGCGCTGAGTAGCATCTCTAAATTGTCTGTAGTGTGTGAATGGGTGTATGATTGTGCCCTGTCCAGGGTGTGCCCCCCCCACCTTGTGCCCAGAGTCCGCTGGGATAGGCTCTAGGCTCCCGCACGACCGTGTAGGATAAGTGGTATTATTCCTCGTATTGCAAATTGTTATAAAAGGAATAAAATACAAGCAAAGTGCAACATCTGTTCATACACTTGTAATTATTATCAGCAACTTTTGCATACTTTTATACAGTATATGAACTGCTTCTCTCTCCCACTGTATTCTTACCCTTCTTCTCTCATTTCACTGTGATGCCAATAAATAGCTTTTAATAAAATCATTTTAAGTCTTAGACCAAGCAGTAAACACTGAAGAGTGGTGGTGATGGAACAGAGAAACTGACTCCTTCTATCCGGAAAACTAACGGCTGAATGGAATAATTATGGCTTGAATTTGCGCTTATAATAGGCCATTTGAAAGACAGAAGCCATGATTAGATAATTATCAGGTTCAAGTCCAACAGTGCCTCGGTATAAACAGGAAATAAAAGCTAATGATACTTTCAATCTCAAGTCATATTTTCTTGGTCTTCTTTCCTTCATATTGCTACAGCTTGTAATTTTCATAAATGGACAATCCTTTGGTTAATAATTCACAATTCACACCCCCCCTTCCCCCCCTCCGAGTTGCTGTTTTGATTTGATCAAGGAGCAGTTTACTTACAACATACACGAGCTTGAAGTGAAATTAACGCCGAACCCTGCTGCTTTTGATATTAAGCTCTTACAGAGCTAGCGACTGTGCTTCAGTGGTTAGTTAGCATTGCTGCTAAATATTACAGTAAACTATAAAGAATTATAGTCACAGTAAGAGTCAAAATAATCTGCTGACTGATGTCAATGCGATTAATCTAGCGAATGATCTGTTCTACATTGATCTGGTTTTGCCTTATGACTTGGTTTCACTTTGTAGTTTGTTTGTTATTTAGGTTAGTGTGCCGAGTCATGCTAGCATCCAGAGATTAGCGAAGCAAATTGATAAACACAATATCCACTGCGAAAATGCTAAAAGTGAAGTGAAAAGACTCTGTTTCAAAAATTCTTATGACTATAGGTATAGATACAGCATATTCTATAAAACTGAGGAAACTTCTAAACAGAGGAGGTCTAATCTTTCAGTCCAGCTTTCATAAAATAAATTTAATAAATAAAAATTAATAATAAAAAAGTCAGCTACACCACAGTATTTGAGAAAGGACTAAAGATCCACTGAGCAATAATGACATGCAAAGCTTTTCATCAGTCTGAATAAATGAATTAAAATTTCAGATTCTGAATGTACTGTTTGTTCAGCTGAAGGGCAAAAGTTTGTACGCCCCCACTGTATATTTTGAATGGAAAAAGCAGTTTATCTACAATTTTTTTTTTTTTTTAATCCAAGAAGATAAAAAATGAAATGTGTGTACATTTTGCAACAAGACAACAATTCAGATCATTCTTTCTCCATTTCTCCATCATTCATTCATCTTCCGTAACCGCTTAATACTGGTCAGGGTAGCAATGGATCCGGAACACCTGGGAATGAAGTCGGATCACAGGGCTACTCAGAAGATGTGCAAGTCAAAATGGTGTCGTGTTTACATGACATTCAGAATGGGAAATACTCACTGATATTTAGATTTTTTTTGCTATTAAAATCCAAACATACAATGTTTTCTATATGGTTTGTTATTTGACCATGCACTTGTTTTTGTTTGAGGGGTATACAAACTTTTATACTCGACTTCATGTACCCTACACTTAATAATTTTTTTAAAAATCTGTTTCCATGCATGTTCGCTGTATTTTGAACTGAAACCATGTGCACATTCAGTGTTAACATTTCCATAATAATGAAAAGCTTGCACGTTTTCAGGAAAGCATCTTGCCCGCTTCTGAATAAAACTGTGGCCTTAATTATGAGACATTCTTCAGAGAAAGCAAGCAATAAAAGCAAACTTGGAAAAAAGCCACAAGAGATTCTCAGAGGTTTTTTGCGGAGACATGACAAAAGAGCCCAGTCGGAAATCAAGAGATATTCAACAGAATAAAATCCACCGAAGGAATAAAAGGTAATTCATGGAATTTTGCCATGAAAAAAAGTTTCTCCTTATTGTTTGTAATCTTTACTGGACATTCTGAGTCCACGTGTATGAAAAGTACTTCAGTGAGCCCTCGAGGAACTTTGCTGAGCCAGACAGAAGATGTTTGAAAGGTTTTATGCAGAGTATAAAAATTCTGATATGAAGCAACATTAATTTACCATTAAAATTGAATAATCATTTAAATTGAAGGTCTTTTCCAGGCTGAGAAATCCTCTGTAAGGTGAGAAGTGAGTCATGTGGAAGAGGAGTAGGTGGGAAACGGGGGTGGACTTGTCCAACCAAAAGGAGCACCTGTCTAAGTGAAATCCCTATTCACTCCCTCGGAAATGCTAAGATAAATCAACCGTGAAACACATTTATGGTGTAATGAACCATGATCGCGCTTTCTCTCTCTCGATCTCTCCGTCTCTCTCACACACAAACATATACACACACAACCATGTACCCACACAGTCGCAGTTAAGGTTGATACCCTGATGCTGTGACTCATGGTAGTGTTTCCATGTCGACCGCATGCTGAGACTTTCTCATCAAAAGAGGGATCAAGCTCCAGGGGGTCTTGTCTTAGAACATACAGAGCGAGATAACGCGTTTCTGCAGAGGATTGTGTCTCAGCTGTGATTCAAAACAGTTGTGACCAAAAACCTCATTACAAAACTCATCTCCTGTCGTCATCAGCATAATCATGATCATTTCCACCAGCGCTATCATCACCTACACCGTTCTCATGATGCAGGTGACCAACGCTTACCGGTCGTCTGCCCTCTCAGTGCGTTCCTGAAATGAAGAATACAGCGCATCCAGCTCGCCCACAAGCTTCTGGAGCTGGAGCACAACGTTAGATGGAGTGAAGCTGGAGCTGTTCATCAGAGCTATACCAAGACCTACGCCAATTTATTTATTTATTACAAGTAACTCTCAAAGTTTTCACTAGTCCTTAATTCTAATTGTCCATAATTACAGAAAAATGATTTATACCCAGTTGGTATGCGACAAGCAGTGACAGAAAACTGGACCATCAGTGACCACACCAACCAAAGTCTGTCCATCCATACTTATACTAACATTAGCTAGTTAATTAGTTTAGCCTAGGTTTGCTACCTTCAGTCTAGCTCTCCAATATACAGTATATAGGCCCTCATTTAGTTTAAGTGTGTGTGTGTGTGTGTGTGTGTGTGTGTGTATATATATATATTAAACACTCATGTCAGTTTTGTGTGTTTGCCTTAATAAATATACAATTTGGAGGGTTTCGACATAAACATGCAAAACACAAGCAAATTGTACAACAGAAGGGCAGGTATTACATTTGTAGGAGTCCGTTTCCTCCAGCGGAATACAAAATTACCAATTGGAAATTAAATGTGAACTGAATGGAGAACTGAATGAAGAACCGATGGCTAATATTTGACTCAAGAGGAATGAAGGGCTTCATCCATGCTGGCCAATGGAACCACCATTAACAGCCACGTGTATGGGAGGTTTTACTTTCTCCAGTGTGAATATATACTGATTATCTGCAAGGCAATGTGTGTGTACGTGTAGGTGTGTATAAGCAATGGTGGGCGTGGGATAGTTTTTCCCTTGTACATGTAAATGTGACTCAGAACATTGGGGTGAAAACCACAGAGCAGTAATTAGCCTGTGTGTGTGTGTGTGTGTATGAGGAGGTGGATTTGGGGTGGTGGTAAATGATGGGCACAGATGTTAGAACTGCTCTGGGCTTTCCCTCTCCTTGTCTCTTCTTCATGTTCTCTCTCACACTTTTACAAACCAAACCCCACCCCCTCCAACCAATTTATGCTCACTACTCAGCAGCACTGACTACCTTGAACATAAGCCATAGACGTGATGTCGGCTGATATTTAAAACATGTTCGAAATATAAACCCTTACCTGTAATAAACAATTCTCACGCAGCTAAACACTTTCACAGCATGACTCGCCATTACATATTTCCAAATCCTACAAAGATCCCACACAGCACCTCGGAGTAGGAATTACAATACAATTACCGAGTAATACACGTTTTCAGTAGACAACCGACAAACATTTAATTGCTACATGCCAGATATGCGAATCTCAACAGCTCTAATGCTAATGTATGCAAATGAGGCCAGCGTTGTGCATTTATTTATTTTTTTTAAAAACATTTAACGCAATGTGTCCTGGCTCTAACAGCGTTCTCTGAACACTGCGACGGATTGTGTGTGTGAGGTTCTCGTGCTGCCTGGAGGCGACAGCTGCAGCAAGAGCTCCGTAATTACACTAGTGACACAATGCAGCCAATAATACATGTGCGTCTGAGATTCATTTGCATAAAGGAGCAACAGAGGAGCTCAGTCAGCATTTTGCAAGAAGCCTGGGAAAGAAAAGAAAAAAAATACAAAATGGGGAGAATTATTTTGCAAAGGAGATCATCAGAAAGCCATCATTTGACATTATATAATCAGAATTAATGTTTCAGATTCAGTTTAGTCACAGTAAAAGTTTTTGAGTTGCTGATGTTTAGCTACGTTTAGCATTTTTGCACTAGACAGGGTTAGACTTGCGGTTATTGCCTCCAAATATTCCACTCAGAGAGCAGCTTGCTAGCAGTGCAAGCAGTGTTTTTGGGCACGATTAGGGAGCTCCTCTGAGTCGAAGTGCCGAAGTATGTTATAGGCAGAAAAAAAATACCTGCTTTTGGCCAAAACCTGATTTTTCCATCTATTTTTTTGTGTCTAGAATTCAGCCACAGCAACATGCAATGCATTTTCCCAGTCGGCTAAACATATTTTCAAAGTACTGCTCCATCAGAGCAACAGTTTAGTCTGCCATCTTTGTCAAAACTTTCATCGAATCCCATAATTCTGTTCACCGGATGAGGGTTTGATGAAAGGTTTTAACAAAGCTGGCAAGACTAATCCACTGCTATGTTGGAGCAATACTGAATAGATTTCATGATGTATACGTGTATTTTATCAAACCATCCATTTTCTGTACCCCTTATCCAACACAGGGACGCGGGGAGCCTGGAGCCTATCCCAGGGAACTCGGGGAACAATGTGGGGGACATCCTGGACGGGGTGCCAACCTATTGCAAGACACAATCACACACACATTCTCACACTACGGACAATTTAGAGATGCCAATCAGCCTACAATATGTATTTGGACTGTGGGAAGAAACCGGACAACCCGGAAGAAACCCCCAAAGCACAGGGAGAACATGCAAACTCCATGCATGTAGAGCGGAGGCGGGATTCAAACCCCCCAACCTAGGAGGTGCGAATCAAAGCATGTTAACCACTAAGCCACTGTGAACCAACCCCCCCCTATTTTCTCTCTTCTGGAGGTCACCAAGTTTGTTTACAGTTTTTGTTAACAGATATAACAGCTTTTTTTTTTTTTTTTTTTACAGCTTTTTTGTTGTTGTTAAGAACATCTAGCAGAGCAAACTTAACCTCACAACTTTAGCTGGCCATCTAGCTGTTTACTCAGCGAAAAGTATTCTGCTGATGTTTAATGTAATAAAACTTATGAAGTACGACGCGACGCCTGCCAAAGCCCCCTTTTGGAGAAATTGCTTCTCGGCTAAAGGATGGTTAAGGACTGGAACGCATATGCTCTGCTTTAATAGACTCTGATTAGCCGGATAAAAATAGCACATCGGATCTTAGTCATTCTAACCTGAAAAAACAAAATAGTTTTTTAATCAAGTGTTTGCTTTCGAATACGTAAATATTATGAAGATTCAAATGGTGCAATTAATTCTTATAGCCTCAAGCACGCATGCACGCACGCACAATATTGACTGGGATTTTTAAAAGCCCCAGAGATGAGAGTGGGTGGGGGGTGGGGGGCTTTGCTGGAGTTTAAGTCATCAAGTGTATGGGTGGAAATGAAGTCTCTGTGTTTCTTCTGGCCAGTCATCTCCGTTACACATAGAGAGACAGATGGTGTCACAACTGCGTCTAGTGTTTTTCGCTTGTTGTTGTTGTTTGGTTTGACGCTATATAATCTTCATTAGTGGAGTGAAAAGAAAAGAGACGGTCTTTTCTAAGGCTACAACAAACGAATACACCTCTAAACAATGACCAGCTCAGAGAAACAAAATGATGGATGCTAGCTAAAAATGTATTCAGAATCAGTCACATGATATACCAAAATATTCAACAATGACAATATTGTTATTACGGGAAATATCGTCAGTCTATCCCTGTGCCGTGTGATGCTTCACTGAGTTACCGCAGTAACAGCCTCCAGTGACGCCAAAAACGCCAAGAAACTAGTATTCCCACATGTGAACATGCTGGGTGATATGATGGCGTACATTAATGTAACATTTATGATTAACGTCTTTTAAAAATGACAGCAAGATGCCATGATTTGCGCACATAAAAAGGTATTTGTGAGTGTGCAGAGAAACTGCTGCGTGAGAGCAATTCATTCCTGCGAGCCCTGAGTACTGAGACACATGCGGAAAGAGCCGAAGCTAAAGTAAAAAAAAAAAAAAAAAGGAGTAATTAGTAATATTTGTTTTCGTGTTTATAAATATAAAGTAGAAGAAGTTAACCTGAAAATGTTAACACATTTTGTGTAAATACAATAAGAAACGTTAAAGCACAAAATTGTTTTGCACGGTCTTTCGTAGTGATGTTTGTTGGTAAATGAGACCTTTTAGCTGTGAATCGACGAGGGCTTTGGCTGAATGTATGTTGTGATGACGTCACATGACACGTCTTGGCCCAAATCTCGGGAAATATGCGGTAATTTAGAAAAACTGCAAGCTCCTCTGAATATTGCGGAGTTTCTTTGATTTTGCGTTATTTTCTGCGGTCCCACAATCACGAAATCCTGACTGAGGAGGGAGGGGCCTGGAATAATACAGTAGCTCACTTTGATTTATTTCACCCCTGCATGAGAAAAGTGCACAACATTGTACCTGAGAATTTATACCATTTTAAACCCAAATTATGAGTTGATTCGATATTGTTTACTATGTTTACTGCTCAGGGTAGTAATTCATACTTTACCTCGGTATATTGGAAGGTATCTTCACTTTACAGAACTTCTGTACAAGTCCCCAAGACAGTAACAAACTGCAGCCTTGGCGATTAATACGATTTACTGTATTGTACTCTAGGTTACAGAGTAACACAACACTGTACTACAGTAATACCTTTAGGAAATCTAATGACTGACATGAGACGTACTTTGATTTTGAAAGCGAGACTACGAGAGAGAGAGAGAGAGAGGGATGGAAAGAAAGAAAGAGAGTGAGAGTAATGGGGCATTCCCCGTGCAGCTGCTGTGGAAGGTCTGTAGTCATTTAATCATATGATCACATGACCACGAAGCAGGATGGCCCGAAGCAGATGAGCTCGGGACTATTTTTGATCTCTGCCAATCTGATGCCGTCCCCTCTGTCAGCACTTCATCTCTCTCGCTTTCTCTCCGTCTTGCTCTTGCTTTATCCCTTCACTTAATAACACTTAATCCCCTAGTGTCTCTCTTTTCTCTTTCCCCTCTGGCTGCATGTTTTCAGCTCTCTACAATTTAAGCCTTTAATGAGAGCCCCTTGTTAATAGTGGCTGCCGGCCCATGGTGGTGGTCTCCGAGTCAGTGGCCTAAGCCTTGCATCAGCCGACCTCTCAAACACTGGCGAGCACAAAATACGTGAAATAGTTTGTGTAAGTGTATGATGCAATGCTAAAGCTACCTGTCAGTGCTGTCAACAGTCGTACCGTAAATAGCCATACCTCTATATGTAAGCCGTTGTTTGTGTCTGTGTGTGCATGGTCATACACAAGTGTGTGCCTGTCTAGTGTCTATTTCAGACTGTGCTAGGCGAAGCAGGATAACAAGCATGGGAGCTGTACATACAGTGAGCCTATTCATCACTGCTATATTTACCCACGCCGCATCACCTCAGCACAGCTGCCTTCACCATCAAGCAAACATCTCCATGTGTATGCAGGGGCACAGAGGCCAGTGTGATGGATGCCATTCGTATGTAGTCCGCATACACGACGGAAAAATGTTCAGCATGTAGTAGGTGGAGTGGCTCTGCTTCCTCCACGAGTGCCTATGACGTGTGAACAGTAACGTCTGATTCACGTGTCATCAGTAGGCTTGCTGCGATAACCAGCTATAACCAGCTTTTTTGCTGTCCACAACAAACGTTACATATTTCTAGTCACGCCCCCTTCATCCCTCCTCCTCACTCCCCCTCCCCTGTCGGTACTCGCGACCTTATTGTTCCAGTCATTATCTGCAACCTGTGATCACAGGTGAGGGAAAAATGGGATTAAAACAATAAAAAAAGAAAATGAACAACTGTGTTTCAGCCTAGGTTTGCACCTTACTTAAATATTAAAAAAGAATTAGAATTATTGTGAAAATAAATCAGCTTTCTCCCGTGTTTGTGTTTATTTAAAAAATAGGGGGTTGCGGCAACACTGCTAAAACGAGGGAATTGTTTGAATAACTCTCTGTGATTAGCAATCAACATTCAGCCCAATCAAGACCCAAACTACATTATTGTTTCTGGAAGGGTTTACACTCTGGGGTTTGGTAATAGACTGCATAGGGTTCAAAATGTTTAGAACAAAGAAACTCAACAAGTTAACTCTTCCATTACTGTGTTGTAATAAATTGCTTCACGTCCGAGCGCTCAAGCACTCGTGGCCGCATGTAGTAACAACGAAATAAGATTGCACGCCTTTAGGGAACAAGCAAGTGAAACGAGACGCAGCGTCGAAATTTTCAACAAATGCTTTAGAAGTGGATAAATGTTCTTCTAAACAATCCCTACGATTGCACCCTTTGTGTTTGATTTTGTTTTCGATAATTTGTACTGTTTTGAAAACAACAGTAGGATTACTATCAGTGATAACACACAATTACATTAATCACAGATCTATGCTGCGTTTTTATACTGCTCCGATGTTATTGGCACCTTTGGTAACCGTGAAAAAGGAACTCAAGGGAGACTGTTATATAAATATCCATCCATCCATTTTCCATACCACTGGAGCCTGGAGTCTAACCCATGGAACTCAGGGCACAAGGCAGGGGACAGCCTGAACAGGGTGCCAACCCATCGCATGGCACGACTGCACACACGTTATGGACAATTTGGAAATGCCAATCGGCCTACAGTACTTGTCTTTGGACTGAGGGAGGAACCTGGAGTACCTGGCGGAAACCCCCGAAGCACGGGGAGAACATGCAAACTCCACACACACAGGGCAGTAGCGGTTTTTGAACCCTCAGCCCTGGAGATGCGAGGCAAACGTGCGAACCACTAAACCACTGTGCCCAAAAATGGAACATTTTTACATTCTTTTACATTAAAAAATTTGTTAAGAAGTTTTTGTTGTTTTTTTTTTTTTTAATTATTATTAAAATTACTTTCATTAATTAATTACATTGAATTTTCCATTCATTACCAAGAGTGCCAATAATATAGGAAAGGGTGCTATACTAAATAATAATAAATAATAAAGAAATAACTGATAGGAGCCGCTGGTGAATATTATGTATATGTTTACAAGAAACGGTTTCCCACACGTCCTATACACACACACACACACACACACACACACACACACACACAAAGGCAATTAAGAAAACAATTACATGACTTCCTGCATATTATAAAACTAGATTTAATGACTGGTGTATCACTGGGTTTGCACATCTCTAAGTATCGACAGCAATTAAGCATTTGATTGATTTTTTAATAACCCACTACAACTTTAATGAAAGAGAAATGATTCTGTGAAGTGGTATATTTCTGGCTCTGTGTTCCAACGCTTTTATTAGTACTCCTCTGTGGACTCAGAAATATCCTACATGGTACAAAAAGATTCAACTGCAAACAAGATCACGAAGATATTGTAACAACTGGCAGTAAAAGTGACTTTCTTGGTGAACTGCATGCTATATTTCCCCACTTGCTAAGCAACTAGCTTGCTACCTACAGTAGCTTGCTATTTATCCAAAATCCTAGCTAGCTACCTAATAAGCTAGCAGAGTACAGCACTAAATTTACCTCGGCTGTTTTGTGAAAATGACTAGTAGCTACTGTATGTCGTGATGCACTGATATGATACTGAGTATTGGTATCTTGTTAATATTACTAGCCTTAAAATTTGTTAGCCTAAAGACACTTGATAATTTGGCAAACTGATCCACTAACATACTGTGTGATGTTCATTCAAATAACAGCGATTATGTAAAAATGGTACACCACTCATACTAAAGCATGTTGCCATTTCTTATGTGATGTAAAGTAGCAAAGGTAGTCCAGATGCCAGTTTCAAATCGGTGTCAGGTTTCAGATGATGCCCAAGAGCTCTGATATCAGCATCATGCCTAAAACTAAAAATGTGATCAGTGCATCCCACCCACACTAAAGGTAATAAAACAATTATGCATTATTTTTTAATGTATTACATTTGTCATGCTTGTAACCTTTTAAAAATCCAGGTCTCAACTTCACTTGAACTGGTAAAGTACTGGAATGGCCCATAAGCATCAGCTGAGATGCCCTGCCTATGGTTATAGGGGTAGGTGGGGCTGGTTGGAGGGGGCTCTAATATAGATTTGAATGTTTATAGATGTGCAACTTCAAATTTGATCAAAAGCACCAAGATATATTGGATAAATATGTTTGTTTGTTTTTTCCATTGCAATACAATGTGCCTTTATTTCAAAGACTCTATAGGGGTATAGAGTTCCTCCATTTATTTTAGCGGAAAATGTGAACCATTTTGTGTTAGGTGTATTTCATATTCGACACAGTCCTACTCTTGACAGGTGCCAATAATTCTGGAATTGACCTTTGGACCTATTGTAAATTCATAAAATGGCCTAAATAAAATAAAAAGACAATTGGCAGCATTGCTACAGTGCTCTGAACTCAAGCGTACAGTTGCTTGACAGCAGGAGAAGCAGAAATACATTTTAGGTTTCAAATTGCCCCTCAGCTGTCCGTCCGTAACAACATCCTGCTGTCAGCAGCTGTTCCGAGAGAGACGGAGAGAAAGCGAGAAAGAAAAAGAGAGACTCTGCTTTTCAAGGTCGTCATTCTGTTCACGAATTGGGAAAACACAGTGCCAACCTCGTCACCTATATAGAGGGCATGGCAACGAGGACAAAAACAACAAGCCCAGCGCCGTCCAAAAGTCCCTGCTCAGCATCCAAAACATAATGAGGCATTAATGAATGACATTCAGAAAGATTATCAACCATCATCAATCAGTTACACCGGACTCATTATAAAACCATAACTAGCATACGGAACACCAGGTGGTAGTGAACAATGGTATGTGAACAATCTGCTCCACCTGATCAGAGAAGGCTGGTCGTGATATTAGATGCAATGGCTAATGTCAACAGCACAGCTGAGCAATGCATTATAATCACTGGCTCATTCACAACATCAAACCATGCTAGCTGTATCAGTTAATGTATACAGACATTATCATACACTTCCATTCTGATGAGAGAAAACTAGCATGCTAGCACAAACAAAGCCTGTCTTCTAACAAAAAAGTACACAAACAGATTGCACAGCATCTTAATCACAATTCAGTCGTAATAATACTGGGTTTGGCTTCCTAAATAAGCTCAATTCCATCGACTCTGACAACAGTGAGCTTTGCTAAAGATAGCTAGAAGCGCTTAGGCTAGCATAACATATTGTTTTCATTGATGCAATAAACTGTGAGCTCATAATTCAATCATATAGCTGCATGTTTGATTGTGTTCTATGCTGACATTTATTTATTTATGCTCTCATTTCTCTTATATGTAGCATTTAAGATATATTATCATTTTAGCCATCATTCAACAACTCTAAACAAGTGGCTCGGATTACAGACTCTAAACTAATCTCTGGAATTTACTGTGATTTAGGAAATAGAACCATTTAAATTCATTAGGAAATCTCAGCCAGGTGTGAACAAAAATAATAAGTATGTGAGCAGGGTTGAAAGAAAGTCCATGCATATTTCAAATTAAAACAACAACAACAACAACAACAACAACAACAACACCCCCACAGCTTCTGGTTTAGGCCACGCCCACTTTATTGACTTATAAGCTTTAACTTTGTCTTAATATCACTTATGTTATCAAAAAAAGTTGGACTGTCCATAGGAATACCACAAGTAAACAAATAAGGATAAGATTATTATAAAAAAAAAAATTTTAAATAAACAAACCTTCCAAAAAAGGGTTAACATTCAGTTCTAAAAATTATAGAAAAATATAATTTCTGAAATACAAATTTTGATTTGAAGATGATATGAAAAAATATATTAAACAAACAATAGCTGTAAATGGACTGTCCATAAGCATGGACACAATGGATGAAAGGATTAAATTCAAATACAAATACAAATATGAATGTTTTGAGCACTAAACAGATATAGATACAGTTAGATCCAGCATCTCTATAAACCCAGGACAGAGGCTAATTAACCTAAATCGATTCGGACTCAAGCCACCTCCAGTCTCGACCAAGCCAAAAAGCCATTGATTAGCAAGAACAAAAATAAGTGCGAGTTTACTGTTGACAAGAGCCTGATCCAAATCAGTGAGCAGTTGTGGAAGCGTGCACTTGCCAGCACTGAACACAGTCTAATGATAGAACAGGACAGGATGTAATTACAGCGAACAGATAGGTCTGTTATTAATATTTCATACTCCAAAATAGCCTAGCAGTACAGAGTTCTTAAAAACAAAACAGCTAAGATCCTAAAGAACTTTAGCAAAACTGAAAACACACTGAAGACACTGTTTTTCTCAACCCCACCAGAATAGAGCTGCAACAACTAATCAATAAAATCGATAATAATCGATTATGAAAATTGTCGTCAACGAATCTCATTATCGATTAGTCGGTCTGCGCACGGCACGGGGCACATTTACACAGTGTTACTTCTGTTCTGAAACCATGCCTCAGAGAGAACAGACCAAAGTCGTGTCCCAAATGATGTACTACACACTTACACTATGCACTACGTACTCTACCGTCTAGTGTATGAATTTTAGAAGGGTAGTATCGTCTCAAATGGAACGCTAGCATTTACTAGTTGATGGCATGTGACGTCAAACTCACGTAATGCGACGCCACTAGCTTTAGCAGAATACCCAGAGTCGACGAAAATGCATTTCTTCAGTTTACTGTTTATGTGAACGTTACATCTTATGTCCAACATGACCTCAGTCACCATCAGACGGCGGCGTAATCGTCAAGTGTCAGCGGAAAAAAGTGTGCGCCCCAAGTCCTCTAAGGCAGGGGTGCATTTTAAAAGCTGCAGAGAAGACTGTAACCTGTAAACACTTGTGCATCACGATGCACAAGCACAAACTTATGTTTATATCCAAAATGCTCCATGGTCTGCAAGGCGTTGGGGAAACTGGTAAGAATCGCTTAAATGGTTTAGTTTAATTCATATTTATTGTCATTATATGCTGTATTTGCACATGTGCAGTGTAAATTCTGTAGTTTATTATAACGGAAGAGATCTACTAGTAACAAGGCTGCGTTGCTCCTCACTTGAAATGTAGACGTGGTGATAAACAGTGTAGCGCGAGTAAGATTTGTAATGTCTAATTAAAACGCTATGATCAAAGTACACAGAAGTAAAACAATATGCCTAAAGGCAGCGAGTAACAGAAACCATAAGGTGCAGTGAAAGTGAAAGTGAGATTTTATTATTAATTTAGGACTGTAGTTTATTTATCAGTGCTTTTTTGTGCATCTATAAAAAAAAATGCATAAACACTATTATATAATATAAACTAATATATATATATATATATATATATATATATATATATATATATATATATATATATATATATAAAAAATTGAACAAACAGTTGTATTAATGTAATGTAAAGCTTCCAGAACTCTGACAACCAGTGCAGCACAGTCAGGGAGTTAACCACAAAGATAACAGGAAGTAAATCTTGCACAAGCAGAGCCCGATGAAGATCAACCGCTCAAGCGGCAACCCAGTTCTTTCAGATCAGATGTGTGTGAGGCTGCTGAGGCAGTGGATAGAGGAGAGGACAAGTTTGACGCTTAATTATGTCCGAGTTGTGGAGGATAATTCACACTGATTGAATGGAGAGGATGAGTGAACCGCAGGGACGGGTGGTATCTTGGGCGTGTTGTGCACACTGATATATATGTAGGTTACAAGCAAATAAATCTAAACCAATAAATAAATAAATAAATAAATAAATAAATAAGATAGGAATAAAGAATGTGCGTCTTATGCACACAAAAGACACAAACACAGAAATAATGCACTTTATGTTCGAGCTGCACATAATCATGTTGTACTGTTGATTATTATTATCCATCTTCCATGCCACTTATCCTACAGCTGGTCGTATGGGAGCCTTGAGCTTATCCCAGGGAACTCGGGGCATGCCCTGGATGGGGGCCAGCCCATAGCAGGGCACAGTCGCACACTACTGCGCATGTGTCTGGGCTGGGGGAGGAAACCGGGGTACTTTGAGGACACCCCTGAAGCATGGGGAGAACATGAAAACTCAGCACACACAGGGCAGAGACGGGAATTGAGCCCCCAACCCCGGAGGTGCGAGGCAAACATGCTAACCACTAAACCACAGTGCACCGTGTAAAGAAAAAAAAAACAAAAAAAACACACACACACACAAAAAAACACCGTACCTGTTTTAACATTTCCGCAACAAAGCAGAACTTCACATCTGTTTCACGGTCAAAACATGTTTCAACATACAGCGAAAACATTACAGAGTTGAGTCTAAATCAGCATCTCTATGATCACGCTCAAAACTCTGGATCCCTGTTGACATGCTCTACTGAAGTTAACTGAATTTGTCTCATGACCTAAAACAGACAACACGTGCGTGTATTTTTATTTGCACCATTAAACGTTCATGCAGAAAATATTGACCATTCAAGAATCTGAGGTTAAGAAGAGGGAAAAAAATATACGAAAGTGAAAAACTTCCTGCAGTTGAGTTTGGATTGTTTTGTCTAATCTTGACTCCTTCTCTATTAATAACTTAACATCTTTATTTTTATTAAAATAGACAGCCTCTCCCCCAGTCCAAAGACATGCATGGTAGGCTGATTAGCATGTCTGAAGTGTCCGTAGTGTATGAATGGGTGTGTGAGTGTGTATGTGACTGTCCAGGGTGTACCCCGCCTCGTGCCCGATGCTCCCTGGGATAGACTCCAGGTTTCCCAGTGACCCTGAAAAGGATGAGCGGTATAGAAGATGGATGGATGGACAGCCTGGTCTTTATCCGGTCTTCCACTGCCCGGTTTCGCTGAGCCTGTTCCCTCTGCAGCCTCGTATTTCTGTTCTTGGCAGACAGAATCGTCTGCAAACTGTATTCAGGACCTCTTCAAAAATGACTGGGGTGCGTGCCTCTGCAGAGTTTAACTAAGTATTATGAGCAACAAGTTACAAAGAAGGCCTGGAGTGTTATGGGTGATGATACGCAACCCCTGAAAATACAGTGCCCTTCACTAATATTGGCACCCTTGGTAAATATGAGCAAAAAAGGCTGTTAAAAATTGCCTTTATTGTTTAACCTTTTCATCTTTTGTTCAAAAAAATTCACAAAAATACTCTGCTCTCACGGATATCAAACAAGGTTTATTAAAAAAAAGAAAAACTTTGTTAAATATAAGTGTGCAACAATTATTGGCACCCTTTTAGCCCCTTTAGGTCCCTTTGCAAAGATAGCAGCTCGAAGTCTTGTCCTACAGTATGATGCCTGCTAAGGTTGGAGAATACATGGCAAGGGATCTGAGACCGTTCCTCCATACAGAATCTCTCCACATCCTTCAAATTACCAAGGGTGCCAATATTAGTGGAGGGCCCTGTACATTTTTAGATAATGCCTTCAGGCAGGAGGCTCTAGAGTATCAAGTGTATGACCAACCTCTATAAGTTTACCTTTGTACTATCTGTCTATGCAACTTAGTGCAATCTAAATGATTCTTAATTGATGTTATTTATTAGGTATTTATGAGTAACTGAATTTATATTGAAGCATACTGCAGTATGTTTTATATACATTTTAGCATGTGTGTAAGCATTTTCAGACATGCCTTTTAATGTGTTGGTTGTGTGTTGTATTAAACCCTATTGCTAACTGCCCCCTGTGGGATTAATAAAGTTGTAAACTAAACTATAGAAGTGGAACCCAATGTGGTCTTCTGCTGTTGCAGCTCATCCGCCTCAAACGTCAGCATGTTGTGTGTTCGGAGATGCTTTTCTGCTCACCACAGTTGTAAAGGGTGGTTATTTGAGTTACTCTTGCTGTCCTGTCAGATCGAACCAGTCTCTCCTCTGATCTCTCTCATCAACAAGGCGTTTCCACCTGCAGAACTGCTGCTCGCTGCATGTTTTGGTTTTGTTTGTTTTTCGTCCCATTCTGTATAAACTCTAGAAACTGTTGTGTGTGAAAACCTCAGATCAGTGGTTTCTGAAATACTTAATCCAGCCCATCTGGCACCAAGAACCATGCCAAGGTCAAAGTCACTGAGATCACTTTTTTAAACCATCCTGATATTTAAACTGAAGCATCCTGCTAAAGAATGACTGGCTGATTGCATGATTGAACAGGTGTATACATACTGTATGTTCACAGAGATATTGCATTTTGTTTCGCATGTTAGTTGTTTATAATGATGTAGTTTTTATTGTGTTTGTTTCTAACAGCTGTCTTGTCATGATAAATATCGAATAGTAATCCTTATCCTTATTATTATTCCTACCAGTGTGACTGGGGAAAAAAAGCAAACGTGCAATACAACTCTTATTTCGAAACAGGCTGGATAATTGTGATACATTTCCGCTATTATCATGCAGCCTAACGTTGTGTATTTTGTTTATCTTTTGGTTCTCCCTTTAATAACTGAAACGATTTCATCCATATTCAAAAGAGTGCCTGCACCAGTGACTAATAAATGTCTTACTGATTATTTCCTAATTATGCATACATAATACATAAACTTGCGCTTCATAAAAAGCAATATTTGCCCTTCCAGCGAAAACAACTAATGACTTGTGGAATTTCAATTGCGCTCAAAAAGCCAAGAGCACCAATCTGAGTTCGGAAGCCGCCTCAGAGACTGATAACAACTTTAAATATCTACTCCATCCATCCATCCATCCATCCATTTCCTGTACTGCTTATCCTACTGGATCGCGGGGAACCTGGAGCCTATCACAGGGAGCATAGAGCACAAGGCGGGGTACACCCTGGATGGGGTACCAGTCCATCGCAGGGCACAATCACACACACACTACGGACACTTTTGGAAATGCCAATCAGCATACCATGCATGTCTTTGGACTGGGGGAGGAAACCGGAGTACCCGGAGGAAACCCCAGCAGCACGGGGAGAACATGCAAACTCCGCACACACAGGGCAGTGGCGGGAATCGAACCCTCACCACGTGAGGCAAAGCCACCGTCCCCCCTATATCTACTCCAAGTAAAAATAAATCGAAGCTTGGAATCTAACGTGATAAAGCCAGTTTTGCTCCATCCAGTTGATATAACTTTTTATACAGCTGTATTTTTACACACATTAAAATCATTATATGTATCTATTTAGCATGTTAATAATCACCTAATCTTCAGTTATTAATAGGATATTACTGTCGATATTAAAAAAAAAAAGAGAGTTACACTCCTTCTCAACATTTACACCAGACGGTGCAGTCATGTCCCTGGAGTCACGCTATTAAAAGCCTGCTTGTAATATGAGACACACACACACACATGCACTTGCGCATACACACTTGCTGTTTTCATTGACCTAGCACAATGTGCTATTCACACAAACACACACACACACACACACACGCACACAGCTGTTGTGTGTAGTTCCCCAGCTTTGGCTCCTGTCCTCGGCTCAAAGGAACTCAATGTTTACCCCCCCCCCTCGACACCCCCCCTTTCCTTACACACTGTAATTGGATTGTGCATGTGCGGTTTGTTTTTATTGTTTCAGAAAACGTCTGTGTTGATTTATCATGTCGTGTGTGTTACGGGAGTGTGCACCAATTACTCCCTTAGCACTCCACTGAGGTGACAGGAAAGTTGGCAGAACAAATACTGCTCCTACATCCAAGCACGCTGCTGCCGCTGGCTGCTGCTGCTGCTTCACTCACTCACTCTGTCTGTCTGTCTGTCTGTCTCTCTCTCTCTCACACACACACACACACACACACAAACAGCTGCAGCACAGTCTTACCCTGCCAGACCATCATTCAACGCTCACACACCAACACACACACACACACACTAGCTTTTAAACGGACTATTCATCCTTTGTATATTGAGAGTGAGCAGAGGTGAATAGTAAACAGGGATGAGGAAAATAATCAATTCATCAGTTCTCTCAAAGAATTCCGTATTCATGCATAACGGATCATAGGTGTATGCATAAATGATTAAGATATTACTGAATGTCAGTATCTATGAGGAACAGCACTATAGACTGGGGCTCAAAAATCCCTTTTAGCAATTGCATTTTGAATTTATCGCTTGAATTTGAATGCATTTAAATATTAAATCAGCCTATAATTTTATACTGCTTACAGGCAGAGTGATCTTTAGCAGTAGTTACTTGTTACAGCAAAAAAAAAAAAAATCAAAAAGGGATCACAGCCACAAGATAATATACTGCTTTCAGATTCATTCATTTTCAATGTATTTTTAACAGCATTTTGTCTGTGTGTGTGGGTAGGGGAGGAGGTAGGCATGGTGGCTTAGTGGTTAACACATTTGCCTCGTACCTCTGAGTTTCGCGGCTGGAGTCCCGCTTATGCCCTGTGGGTGCAGAGTTTGCATGTTCTCCCCGTGCTTCAGGGGTTTCCTGCGGGTACTCTTGTTTCATCCGCAGTCCAAAGACATGCGTTGTAGGCTGATTGGCATTTCTAAATTGTCCGTAGTGTGTGAATGTGTGTATGATTGTGCCCTGCGTTGGATTTGCACCTCGTCCAGGGTTAGTCTCTGGGATAGTCTCCAGGCTCCACGTGACCATGTGTACGATAAGCCGTATGCAAAATGGATGGATGGATGGATGGATGGATGGATGTAATATGTAAGGAATACAAAACTTTGTGGATGTGTGGTGTGATGCGGCTTGAAACGAAAAAGAGTCACAATCTCTTACAATCCCAAAGATGACTACGTTTTGTATATTCGTATATACTTATATTATATTATTATATATTCGTATATACTTATATCACAGCAATTTGCCGACGGTAAAGTTTTGAAAAAAAAATGTATTAAAGAAGTATACATCACATACATTTTTATCCATTTATAGTTACACTACCACCGGAGACACCTTACAATAATGTTAAATAAAATGTGGAGTGTCCACTGTGCGTAGAGTAAGTTGTTATAATAGAAATGATAACATATCAGAACGAGTGCATTAATATAAAGATGTGATTTGCTTTGTACACAGAGTTACTGTCATGTAGCGACTCTTATAGAAAATTAACCAATCAATCTAACCAATCAGAATCAACAATTCAACAGCACTATTGTATACATCTATTTAATACCATGAGTTTCTCTCTGGTTTAATATATCTCTGTCTCTCTGTCCCACTATCACTGACTTTGGCTTAAGTATCCTTACCTAAGTAAGTTTTTGGCTGCTTTATCCACGTCTGTTTGGTTATTTTAAATACATTTGTAACTGCTCGTTTCCTCTTTTCTGTTTTCCCCTGTCTAGCTTTCTCCCTCCTGTCTATAACACATTACCTCTGTCTCATGATCAGTCATGTAGGAGTTCTTCCCTAGTCTCTCTATCTCACACACACACACACACACACACACACACACACACACACACACACACACACACACATATAAACAAACACACACAGAGAGTGTACAGTCATGCTGGTCTGTAATTTTGAGAAAACTTTCCATAATTTTGAAAAGACAAATAAGACCAACACAAGTTTTGCTTGGCTCACACTGATATTAGCCTGAGGGACCAAAGCCGGGCCTGTTCTTCCTCACTGGGCCTCCCGCCCGTATGTGTTCTTTCTCACTGGTTATTAGGGACGGAAGAGGGCACAGAAGGTTCAAACTGAACCTGAGAACCAGTCGAGGAATAAGAGCTGGTCTTCGTAAAGCAGTTCACTGCAGGAGAGCTTCGGCATCTCGCGGAACAATTTTGCTCTTTAGTCTGATGGCTAACATGATGTAAAATCAGGGGAAAGTCAGATCCTGGGTTAGAAAAACTACCATCCTTTCGGAAAACTGGTCCACTCTCACATAACCCGAGTTTAGACACGAACTGAACTTTGATCTCCGTCTCCGTGCCCTGAGATAAACTTCACCAGAGACAGAACAGGGACAGAGGAGGGGACAGAAGTTCCCTCTCATATCAGCTACAGATTACCTACTGTGTAATTCTGGCTGATATGAAAAAATACTGGAGCTCAAGAACGACTATATAACACTAATGATCAACAAATCATTTACCTGATATATGAAGTTTTTGAGACATGATGAATAGTCCTGGTGAGAGTTTACACTTTAAATGAAATATATACTTACCATAAATACAGACACAAAAAAGCATTCAGGTAAAGCTAGTAATTTCCTGTTTATTTTAGGAAGAAATCCAGAACAGACTTTATTTAACTAAAAGGCATGAAAGTCCTGCCTCCCTCTCTATCGATTTGTTTAACTATAGTATTTAATTAACATTGAACTGTATTTTATATTACGTATTAAATATCCTTAAATAGCCTTTATAACCTAATCATGAACAAAGAATCATTAAAGCCATGACAGAAACACTTGACTTAAAATGACCCTGTTAGAAATCAGACATAGTTTTAACAAATGACTCATGATGGTGGGAAGTGAAGGAAAAGAAACTATACACTCATCTGTATGAGTAAAAATAACCTATAACCTAACCAATGTTGAGAATGTTCTTCAAGCTTGCTGTTTTTCTCCACCGGGGCTAGAATAAGCAGTAGCAACAGCCACTGAACATCCACAGTGTGGACGTCATGCTAGCTTGGTTGTTTTATCAGCTGTGTAAAGCTGGATAGTGATGATGGTGATGACTATGAGGACCTTACATTCAGAGACACACTGTGTACACACACACACACACACACACACACACACACACAGAAAGAGAAGCAAAAATAAATAAAACATTATGAAAGTGAATCAAAATGCAAATGACCACTGGGTATGAGTGAGAAGTTGTTTGTGCAAGTATAAGAAATGTTTGTACTTCAAAGGAGTGTAATGTCTTCATTTTTCATGCTTATTGCCATGAGCAAGGACAGTGGATTCAAATGAAACAGTACTCATATTCTCCCTCCAATATTCCTTCAAAAAAACAACAACAACAACAACAACAATAAATCTTTGTTTAACGTTACAGCCAAGTAATCTGTGGCTCCATGCTAATCCTTAAAAATGAATCCATTCTGCACTCTCATGCTGCTAATTTTTACGGATTACAGATGATAGAAAAAAAAGGTTTCAGTCTGACACAGAACAAAACCCATTCATGGAAATGTACACTACTCAACATCCCGAAGAAGAACAGAGATCATCGGCACGGACGGTGTAGGTGACTAGCCTTGTCTGGTATTAGCTATTAGCATGATACTAACAAAAGTTTCCCAGTGAGTTTGGTTCTCTAAGGCTTCCTGAGGTAATAATAGGGCTGGGCGATATGACAAAAATATCATATCACGATACGTGAGGACATTTCTACGATACACGATGCGTATCACGATATGTAATTTTGCTAACAAATTGTCCGCAAAACAGTAGTAAAATAAACAAAAACCGCTAAACTGACTTTGACAATACTTTTCTTTAATGCCCACAAAGACAAAGAAGATTTTTTTTAATTACATCAAATCAATGTCATCTATTCAGTATGATTTCATTTGTAATTATTAATTACATAAAAATTATTTCACCATACCAACAATATCTCAGAAAATTATTATTGCATAATGATTTATCATGGTATTGATATTATATCCATATATCACCCAGCCCAAGGTAATAATATTCATTTTCCATCCATCCATCCATCCATCCATCTTCTACCGCTTACTCCTTTTTCAGGGTCGCGGGGGAACCTGGAGCCAATCCCAGGGAGCATTGGGCACAAGGCGAGGTACACCCTGGACAGGGTGCCAGTCCATCGCAAGGCATGCAATCACATACACACCCACACACCCATTCACACACTACGGACACTTTAGACACGCCAATCAGCCTACCATGCATGTCTTTGGACTGGGGGAGGAAACCGGAGTACCCGGAGGAAACCCCCGCTGCACAGGGAGAACATGCATACTCCGCACACACAGGGCCCCGGCGGGAATCGAACCCCGGACCCTGGAGGTGTGAGGTAATATTCATTTTATTAACAAATAATGTTATTGATCATTTATCTCAATATATGGTGTATGTGTATTGATAATGGGTTAGTAAATAACATGTTTTGAGATTCTAAAAACACCGGCTTGTTTTCTGGTCATGAGGATTTCAGCAAACCATTTCACCTCAGCTTACCATTACGTGTAAGCTACCAAGAACCAAAGTTGGTGGGGAAATTTTGATCAAGAATGAAGCAAAGTCACAGAGGTACAAAGTGAAAGAAAATTAGCGGCAGTTTCTTCCTTCCTGCCTCGAGGTTGTTTGTGTACGGTTCTTAATCAAAACAAATGGATCAAGACTGATTCTCTTTTCTACAGCATATACAGAGTATGTATAGAACTTACATAATTGATATGAGACCAGACGTGCTTGCCTATCACCCAGTTACCAAAATTAAATTACTTGACGCATTTCTATAAGGGGTGGGTGGTTGTGGTTTTGGTGAGTCATAGTGGACACCCCTGACAGCGAGAAGAGTACAGCCCCTTGGCACAACATTAATGAAACAAAAAATCCGACAGCTAACTTCGTCGAACCATTCTCACATCTCCAAAGGACTTTTTGAGAGATGGATGACTGGCTTCTGAGAAATGGAGTGCACGAGAGCCATGCTGCAGTGGGCTAACCGCATTCATCTGTGTATCATGCCTGGTGATCTCTAGAGCTAACCTAGAAGAGACAGCTTCCTCTTGTTAGCGCTGTGAGGTGAAGATAAGGGCCTCTGTGTGTCCATTTGCCTCTTCTGCCTCCTGCCGTAATGGTGCTTTGATGACTGAAATATTCCAACCCTTTATTCACCTCTAATACCCTTTTGCTTGCTCTCTCTTTGTAGCTCCCACTTCAGCCTCCAGTAACTAACAGAATAATTAATTAAAGCAAGTCATCTGGGAACAAAGTGCTGAAGCTGATCCTTCATCTGCTAAGATGTTAGAAACTGCATACCTGTTCAACTCAATTCAATTTATAAACACAGCTCTCAGCTCTCTAAAAACCTACCTATTGTAGCTACTGGCATTGAGGAAACCCAATCTATTTATCCCCATTAATCATCATTTGCAAAGACGTAACGAAGGAAACCTTCAGACATTGAGTAGTAACCTTAATACACTGAAACAAACCAGAAACAAAAATCTGTAGTCTTGTTTAATCTGCATTAGAGGAGTTAGCTGGTGGATTGGTGGAGAAACTTGTCACATGGTGGAAACTGGTCTTATTAATTTGGCTGACACGTTCATTTAAAATGACCAACAATCCAAAAATGAGAGCTGAGGCCCTTCTTGAAGGAAGTTTCCATTTATCCCAAGACATGTTGGGCATCCAACTTTTGCTTCTTTAGTCTTGTAGATCCGGTACAAAAGTAAAGAAGCAAACGCTGGATGCTATTAACTTTGGGGTAGGTGGGAAATAGTGCAAATTTGATTCCTCACCAAACTGTTCCTTTCTGTCAGGCTTGGAATTTGAGCTCACAAGTAAGATCTACATGAGCCAAGTACAGTGACCAAGAGCAGTCAATATAGTGTGTATGGATATACATTGGCTATCCATACACACTATGTTGACTGTTCATGGTCACAGTTCTTGGTTCCAACCTACATATAAGCCATTATAATCAATGAAAGAATATCAGAGTGTCAGACTCCACACATGTGCTGGGTGATGAAATTCTTGATGTCTGATTTATCCTTCCCTACTGAGTCACAACTCTACATGTCTGACTCAATTTTGTTCCTCAACTAATTACCAAGCTCATCCTATGCCCATTTGAGCGTGAACATGCTTTGGCTCTTGATGATCAGCAAACCATGGTGGTTTGTTGTTAGCCAATATAGGTCTGAAACAACATCAGTAAACTGTGACCACATGCAAAAAGGCTCAGATGAAGGCACAGAGCATTCTTCAATACACCTTATATGCTTCTTCCTCTGCCAAGTTCCAATACTTAAGAACACAGGTACAGTGAAAGGTTAAAATACCCAGAAGTCTTCTTGAGTTGAACCAAATTTTAAACCAACATATGTTGGTGGCTCACCATTTAATTATTCATCATAGACATAGAGATAGTAGTCAAAACAAAACAAAGAGACAAAAATAAGTACTCAGATCTTTGTTAATTTGGTACAAGTAATGCGTAATATGGAAGTTCAGAACTAGCTAGCTAGCAAGAACATCCTGTGGCATATCTCAAGCTATGCAGCGCTGGTCTCATGTAGAACCTTGGCAAAACATTCTCCTCAGCAACCCAACTCCAATTTTGGTATGGCTAAAGTACACAAAATTTCATTTGAGCCACGACCCATAAAATGGTTCCAACAAACGGAACCATGTCATATTATTGGTTTACACCAGACACCTATCTATTACCTAATGAACTGACAATGGTGTATGGGTAAAGTTTGGTCTCCTTCCATTGTTGGGATCTTGAACAAGGCCCTCAACTTTCAAGTGTGCAGAAAAATTGTATGTGTTTGCCAAATTATTAAATGTAAATGTGGAAAAATTGATAACATTTGGCTGCAGGAGATGTACAGTATTATAGCTATGAGGGGCACACATAGCTTACATATCTGAGTGGCAATTAGATGGGCTGTTTGCAGTATTTTCTTTGTAATGAGGACATTTCTTGAGAGCTGGCCATTTTGGATTTTAACTGGGATTCATGTCCGGGGGCATTTCAACTGCTTAATTACATAAATACATCTCCGCTTTCTCTTTTTATGACTGTTCATTACCACCTTTGTTCACCTCTAATGGTCCCTGTAGTGCTGCTTCTGCTTACACCCTCCACATTTCTTCTTCCCCTCTTACTCTGGGTGTTCATCCTGAGGTGGAAAAACTACTCAAAGGCTGCCCTGTATACAGCAGAGTACCTTGAAAGTGGGAAAAACAGCAGGGGAAGGCAGGTCTGACAGGACCCCACTATGCAAAGTATTAGCGCACACACACATGCTGCTCAGTCAACAAAAATGAAATAAGTCCACTGTAAGTCCCAGCACAGTCTTACACATGGAGCTTTGCTGTAAAGCCTATACCTGCATACGTCTTCTTTATGCCTTTATAAAAGGAAGAAAAAAAAAATCCAAGGAAATCAGCAATCCTTGATACATATTCACCTGCAGAAAGAATCCAATCACACCAAATGCAGATGTTCTACATAAAAGAAGCCAAATGGACCAATTTTTCTTTGAAGCATACCTGGTTTTGAGAAACTGAAAGGTACTTCAACAGAGGAAGTACTCATCTTTTGTGTCAAAGACAATGCACTAACTTAAGCACGCCTCCGCTAAAGCTGCTCTATAAAGCTTTCATGTTTTTGAGTTTGGAACAGTATGCTTATGTTAGACATGAATTTTAAAGGGAGGGAAAATCTTACAAAAGTACATGCAGGTAACTTTGAAATAGCAACTCTGCCAGCTTTCACTTTAGTCTGTCCTCTGTCAAGCTCTATGCACTGAATCTTCAAGTACATTTTTGCAATAATGCCTGAATGACAGCAAGAAAAGCTTAATAAATAACCAATGTGCATTATATCATATATTAGGAAAAACAGAAATGTACAGTGAATGGAAATTCACACTTTTATACTGCACGTCTGTGTATTAAATCATCAAAGCCCGTTCGTCATTACATTATTTACAATTTTCCTATGAGTCACTGCGAAGCTTTTGAAAGGCCTAATTACTCCAGACCAAGAGGAAATGACTTCCGCTGTGATGAAAAGGCCTGTTGGTTATTACACATTCCTACAGATAATGGCTCTCCAGCTCTGCTTGTGGTGACCAATTCCAACACTCCTAGCTCCCATATTCAGCTGCTACTGAAGGCCTTGTTTAGATGGATCAGGTGTTGGAGATAAACTTCGGGACTTTGGAAACCTTGAAAGGGCAGTGGCTCCCCAGGACTAGCGTGAAGATCCACCATCAGCTACATCTGGGATTCTCAGCTCCTTCTAAGAATATAGGTTCATCCCAGTGAGCACCAACTGACCAAATGTGTCCATGGATGTTCCATTATTGGGCTTATATATATATGTAGTGGCATGCAAGTCTTTCCCAGACTGTCCAGAGCATCCACTGATATTCCATTTTTGGACTAGCCTGGCAAAACATCATTTTCTGCATGAAAAGATGGATACTGGTCATTTTAATAGCCAGTCCTGGTATGATGTAATCTTGCCCCTTTTTTGATTTATATTCGGTTTGACTTCATGCATACAACCACAGTAAACATATTTATACCTTTCACTCTGGCCAAAATCTAGACGTCGCATTTATGTCTGGCAAAATGTCTTCATCAGTCTCACTAATATAGTCTCTGGCCTTGCAGATCCACTACTGCATTTTTGTGTTTTCCCTGCACTAACACACATGATCCAGATCATCACCTAACTATGAATCCCTTCCTGAGTTTGCTCAGGTGTGCTGGGGCACACAATTTCCATGCAATTCCTTTCATAGTGCGTTGGATATGAAATGGCACATCCCCATAACTAGTCCACTTTAACTAGTAGTGTGAGTAGAGTGAGATTTTTGACATACAACTTGAAACTATGTACTGTATGTCAGTGTATTCCTACGACTGATGCTGAGGAACAGTGGCATAAAAGCAGCACCATCCCCTGCTGTGACAAAGGGTCAGATTCATGTACTTGGTGTGGCAGAAAGTGAAGAAGAACTCTCAGCTCTTAGTTGCAGTCCTGAGTTTGGGGTTCTCAGCCATACACTGTATGAAATAAATGTAACAATCTGTGTTTTTGCTTATCATTTAGATTGTGTGCCACTATGATGTATCTTTATAGCTTTAAAGTGACTTAAGGATCCCTGATGCACCTTTAAAGCTTCACTTTAAAAGGTATACCACATGCACCTTCCCAGGTAAAATCTGCATACTGGAGGTAGAAAAGGTATCCCTGATATAAGTACAGTTTGGTGCCTGTATGAGTGTGCGCATGTAACACAACAGACAAACCTTAAAACACTGCAACAGGTTGACGTTTGAAAAAAATCTTTTTGGGA
This sequence comes from Ictalurus furcatus, assembly GCF_023375685.1. Classification (NCBI taxonomy): domain Eukaryota; kingdom Metazoa; phylum Chordata; class Actinopteri; order Siluriformes; family Ictaluridae; genus Ictalurus; species Ictalurus furcatus. Next base: position 14,495,547 of record NC_071280.1, read on the forward strand.
CTCACACAAGCGCGTGATAGACGAACGCCAAGGCGCGCGGTCGCTCGAGCACGTTGTACAGGCAGTTCTGCAAACGGCGGTAGCGCGCGTTCCTGCGGCCACACTGCGCGCCATATACCAGCGGCTTGCCGAGCAGGCTGAGGCGGGCGCCGCGCTCTCCCCGCCGTCCGTCCGTACCCGGGCGCCGCGCGACCCCGCCGCCCCGTTCCACGTCCTCCGTGCCGCGTGTTTCGAGGCGCACGCTGCCGGAAGCGCCTTCGTCTACGCCGCGGTCGCGCGGCATGTCCTCACCGGAGCCGGCCGAGAGTGCGCGCCGCTCCGAGCGCGCGGCTCATGCGTGCGTCGCCGCCGCTCACACTTCCACGCGACGCTTCACGGGGAAACAGGACGCGAAACAGGTTTCCCGCCAGACGCACAGTGCAAACATGCCCCAGTGCAAACACTTCCGACAAACTGCAAAGTGCGCTTCCTCCGGGTTCGCTTTACTCCTCACGTGCACTGCACTGCGCGCTGAAGCGAAAACACAAACGTCCAAAGTCTTTCACAAATCAGTTTAAACTCGGAGTTGTCTCGCGGCTTCCTCAGCCCGCATTAATGTCGCGCTGTGAGTGAGAAGCGCGCGCACAGGAAGCGGATCTCACTGTCTGTGCCAGCTCTGCTTACAACAGCAGCACGGCTTCTCAACAGTGCGCACGTGTGTGCGCGCGCGCTGCTTCAGGCGTGTTTACATCCTTCTGAAACCGGTAGCTCGTGCTCTTTACAGGTTGTGAAGAAAAAGCGATTTCTTTCTCAGCACCTTCCAGACTCAGAGGTGAAGATTTACAAAGGAATATAAATTCTACTGCCTTTTTCAATACAAACGCACAATCTCAACTCAAAATCTCTCTCTCTCTCTCTCTCTCTCTCTCTCTGTGTGTTTTAAATCATAAATTTTTTAATTAACGCAAACTTTCAAATCTAACACAGAGGTTATACGACACGTCTTTCCACACTTCACGCGCAACTCGTCAACTCTCCCAACACCCACGTGACCGTGCTCGAAATAAAACCGTCCCTCCCAAATTACATTCTGTACTACACAGCATGTCAATACAGCATGCTACCTGTTATACTGGATTCACACAGGATGACACCGAAACACATCAGTGCCATTATTTAAAAGAAAAATGGGCTACCAACATATTTCATAAAAGCTGAAATCTATCTATCTATCTATCTATCTATCTACAGTATCTATCTATCTATCTATCTATCACTCTATCTATCTATCTATCTATCTACAGTATCTATCTATCTATCTATTTATCTATCTATCAATCTGCAGTATCTATCTATCTATCTATCTATCTATCTGCAGTATCTATCTATCTATCTATCTATCTATCTATCAATCTGCAGTATCTATCTATCTATCTATCTATCTATCTATCTGTCTGTCGATCTACAGTATCTATCTATCTATCTATCTATCTATCTATCTACAGTATCCATCTATCTATCTATCTAGCTATCTAGCTATCTGTCTATCTGCAGTATCTATCTATCTATCTATCTATCTATCTATCTATCTGTCTGTCTGTCTGTCTGTCTATCTATCTATCTATCTATCTATCTATTCATTGCCAGATTTGTTTAGCTCTGAGGTTGGTGGCATGCGGTAACAATGGTTAATTAAAATCATAGCGCTTTTAACTTTTACTTGAGTCTTCAATTTTGCTGCATTCATTTTTTCCATCACATTACACAGTAAAAAATCTATTTAGCTGCAGAAGACTGTAAAAGACAGAGAGACAGTCAAAAATAAAGCAGCTTCGTGCCAAAAGTCTTGATTTCAGGCACCAAATGCTTTAATCAACAGCAGCAGTGTCTGAGACAGTGGAGACAGATGAGCAGCAGACTTTATTTGTCACAGATACGTTACAGCACATTGAAATTCTTTTTTCACATATCCCAGCTTGTTAGGAAGCTGGGGTGAGAGCGCAGGGTCAGCCATGATACGGCACACCTGGAGCAGAGAAAGGTAAGGATTTCGCTCAAGGGCCCAAGAGTGGCACCTTGGCAGTGCTGGGACTTGAACCCCTGACCTTCTGATCAGTAACCTTAACTGATGAGCCATCTTTGCCCATCTCTAAGCATCCCTGACCCAATTTATCAAGTAGATTTTATGGACAAAGGTGTGTGGACACCTGACCATTACACCTATATGTATTTTTTGAACATCCCATTCCAGAGCTATAATAACCTCCACTCTTCTAGGCTTTCCCCTAGATTTTGGAGCGTGGCTATAGCTATTTGTGCTCATTCAAGAGCATACAAGAGCATTAATGAGGTCAGGCACTGATGTTGGGTGAGGAAGTCTGTGTCCCAGTTCATCCCAAAGGTGTTCCCAAAGTTTAACTTCTATTGTTGTTGATGAACCTTAATAGTATCATTGGACTCCTTCGGACCATATAACACGATGGCAACTATCGCTGGTGTACTGTTCATGTGTAATGTTTACAACAGTAGTTTAACCCGTAAACTGGATATAAAGTTCACATTAGTTTGGTTCAGCAGTCCAAATTAGTTAGTCACACACACTTTCACTTAAGATTCTAACACCCAGTTACTCATGTCTAAAGCGGAAGCTGAGCATTTCAACAGGAACAGCTCACTTCCTCTGTAGTAGTGTTGAGACACACCTCATCCAGCTTGGGTTTAAAACTTCAATTTTTTAGGGGTTCAAGCCCAAAGGGCTGAAAGCCTATTGTATTTTTAAGGATTTTTACGGGTTCAAGCGTGTAGCACTGAAACCCTATTGCAATTGTTATATTATTATTATTATTGCGCCATTAAAATGATTGGGCAGACCAAACCGTAAGGCCGAGAGACTTGAAACTTGGTCAGATGGTAGTAGTATTGCTTGCTACTCAGAAACACAGACTCGAAATTGATCAATAGAGGGAGCTACAGCGATCAAAACTGCTCATAACTCATAACTAGACTGTCTGTCATAGACTCAAGTGCTTGGACCGTTGAAATCCATTGGAGCCCATACCATTGGAATCCTTGGCTCAAGCCAAACAAAACGCATATCTCCGATTTCATTTCTACCTATAAATATTTTCTGCCATCTTGGATTTTTGGTAAAACCTACTTTTGCAAATTAGTCCTAGGTTTTTCGTCCAATTGGGACCAAACCAGTGCCAAACGATTCTATGGTCTCACTATCAAAAGTTATCAAAAATCAAAAAATGTTAAACTTTCAACTCAAGGTAGCTATGGTATGCGAAAAAATAGAAAGTAGGCATGGCCAATTTTACATAAATGGTTATAACTCTTGAATGAAATGAGATATCTTCACCAAACTTGATAGGCAACTGTTTTGCACTATAATACCGGAAAAAAAACGTGTAATTGGCTGTAACTATGGAACCGTTGATCCGATTGACTTAAAAATTTGCATACAGTGTCATTGTCTCAGGTGCCAACATATTCTATGAGGACATTCACCTATGTTGAAACACATGGCTGCCATCGGCCAATCAAATTTCAGCAGTTATATTAGGCAATGTTAACAATGGCCAGTCAGAATGAAACTTGGTGGACCTATATGACTCTTGGTCTAAGAGGTTTGTGCAAAGTTTTAGTAGGTGTTAACGGTTGTATATAACTCAGTGTTGTCAAAATACACAAGTTATATATATATATATCACATGATAGCTCTTCTCATTTGAAACAACTTTACCTCAAGAACCATTGATGATCAAGCCGTTGGGTAAATATATCAAATAATTTTAAAAACCTACTTTTGCAAACTAGTCATAGGTTTTTCACTCAATATAAAAGAAACAAGTTCTAGAAGATTCTCTGGAGTCTATTTATAAATAATTATGAAAAAAAGTTGAACTTTCGATTTTACTTTTCGGCAACATGACAAAAGTAAAGGTAGTGGATTTGGCCACAGTAAGTTACATGTAATAACTCTAGCTATTTTCACCAAACTTGGTATGCTTATGTAAAACCTCAGTCTGAGCTTACTTGACAACATTTGCGTAGTTTGGCCACTTGGTGGCGCTATACTAGTAAAAAAACAACAACAACAAAAAAAAAACAACATTAAAATGACTGTATAAATGGTGTGTATATGATTGTATATTATCCAATGTTTCAGAGATACACATGTTTTTGTAAACTATATTAGATCTGATTCTGAACAAATTTGCCTCTAGGATCACTGCTGTCAATCAAATCGTTCGTTAAACATTTGAGATTATTTAAAAAACCTCATTTTGCAAACTAATCCTAGGTCTTTCGCTCAACTGAAATAAAACTATTGCAGGACAATTCCTTGGATGCCTTAGATCAATAATTCTCAAAAAAAAAAAAAAAAGGTTAAAGTTTTCATTTACCCTTGCAAGGGCACATCAAAAAGTTTGAAGTGGGCATGGCCACTTTTACTTAAATGGTTATAACTCTTGAACGGATTGAGATATTTTCACCAAACTAGGTATACTTGTCTAAGGCCTCCGTCTGAGGTCACTTGACAGAAATGAGGAGTTTGGCCACTTGGTGGCGCTATATGAGTAAAAAAAACCCATGAAAATGGCTGTATAAATGGTGTGCAAATGATTGCATATTATGCAATGTTTCAGACATACACATATTATTTGTATCATACATTAGATCTCCCAATTCTGAACAACTTTGCCTCTAAGATCACTGCTGGCAATCAAATCCTTCATTAAATATTTGAGATTATTTTAAAAACCTAGTTTTGGGAACTAGTCCTAGGTTTTTTGCTCAATTGAAATAATCCTATTGCAGAACAAATCTTTGGATGCCTTAGATGAATAATTATAAAAAATAAAATACAATACAATAGCATTTATAGCTGCTATAACATAAGTGATAACAAGAACTAACTTGTTTCATGTATGTTCCACAACATTAAACTTAACTACAAATGGATAAAAAGTAAGACAAGCCATTCCATATTGTCACCTGCTGATTATTTTCCTATAAACAGCATGTATTTTGTTCCTTTCTTATGGACCTCCTTGACTAGTTCAGAACACTGTTTTCCTTTAAACCAATGTTTCCCACGTTCGAATCGAGCATAAGAGAACACTTCTTTAAAATATATCCTTATAATTGCTAATCACTTTCCGAAATACAACCCACCAGAGCTGAGTGTGTCTCCTCAGTCTGGTGTGTAATCTGTCAGGCAGGGACTTGATCTGCTCAGTGAAAAGACACTCGAGTAATAAGGCACTAATTGGCCACATTTGGAGTTTAATGAGTCCCAAGAGCACAATCATGCTGGCTCATCAGACGCCATGACAGAATGAGTGTTTATGGATGAAACGGCTGAAGAATTACCCAGAAAAAGTTGCCAAAAGAAGGAAGAGCTGATTGCATAGGGTTGCTGCAATGCTGTGTTGTTGGACCTGGAGAGATTTGAGAACCCTGAACTAATCATCTTGCACACATCCTGACAAAAGTCTGCCATCTGCTGGCGGCTACAATGGGAAGTTGCTTTGCTTCAGATCCACACAGACAAAATAAAAACCTGAAATAGCCGTAACAACATAACAAATAGCCATAACATATCTTTACAGAGAATGTCATGGGATTTATGTGTTTTAAATGGGGTTTTCTTTTGCACCTTTTAGGCAGTTTTATATAACTGATGTCCACTTTTCACAAATAACACTCATTTTTCCTCATTCCACACAGATATAATAGAGAGAGTGAGAGGAAGCTGAAATATTTGTTATGTTTTGTAGAAGAAGCCACAAATGTCTTCAAGTGAACGCAAGAGTTTAAAACAGTTAGAATTTAAGTGATAACAGGAACTCACTTGTTTCACGGACAGTCTACGACATTCAAGTAAAAGTAAATGTTCTTTAATAAATCAAAAATAATTAGCACTGCTAAAATGATATAAGAGGAATAAACCACCTTTTTTTGAATGTGTAAACATGTGTTATGGAAAATAATCAACTTCAGGGTCGGTAAGAGTACATCTGCTTTGCGTCACACCATCCTATCATTGATTATTTTCCTATAATAGCACAACCCCAAGTATTTTACTCCTGACTTCTTGTTTATGCTTACTATCACATACTGCAAACCATACTTCTGTTTCTTTGTTCCTACCACAGTCTCATCCTTTTTTTTAGCCAGTTGGTGGAAACTTTTGGCACTTGAACACAGCTCTGTGCTTGGGTCATATTATCTCTCATTTTGTAAATTAATTTGGAATAATAAATAAAATAAATAAAAGTAAATGTAGAAATGTGTTTAACTCCTTAAACTCCCACGATATTGATGGGTCCAGACTTACATTCCCTCTTCCATAACTACATACATGTCCTATTAGTTTCCCTGTACTTAAATTCAGCAATTGTACTTCACTAATGAGAAATTGTACTTATAATAAGCGTAAGTATAATTTTGGGAATTTGTACTTTACCTGAGTGTCATTAAAATTCTTTATATATATATAAATATCTCTCTCTCTCTCTCTCTCTCTCTCTCTCTCTCTCTCTCTCTCTCTATATATATATATATATATATATTACTCTGTGTGTGTGTGTGTGTGTGTGTGTGTGTGTGTGCGTGCGTACAGTGCCCTCCACTGATATTGGCACTCTTATTAAATATGAGCAAAGAAGGCTGTGGAAAAACTTGTCTCTATTGTTTAACCTTTTGATCTTTTGTTCAAATAATTCACAAACATACTCAGCTCTCTGCTCTCATGGATATCAAATCCATTGC